>NW_027636095.1:0-56046 GCF_903797595.1 Erithacus rubecula | reverse complement strand
TCATCTGCAGACCACAGAGGGAACTGATATTATTCGGGAAAAAGTGGGCTTTTGAATATTTTGACTATTGGTCACAAACAGGAAAGGGGAAAAAGAGGAGAAAATGGGTTTACATTAAGGGTAACCCCCCCTCTGCGCCCTCCCTACTGTGCCCCCAGAGTAAAGCAATTAAGTGAGAATGGTGCTTCTGAAAGATAGAGTGTGTGCAAAAGACATTGGAAGCAGCAGTGCCAACAACATTTCCAAAACTGCAAAAAAATGTGCAAATCGATCCTAATTACTACAATTACTGTCTGTCTTCTGGGAATATTGCCCTCCTGTCAAAAACTGTGGAGCTGGAAGAAGCTTGGTGAATTCAGCACCATCCGGTGCAAAATTATTTGTTTGTTTGGGGGGAATTTTTTATTCTTTTTTATCTGCATAATAAAAGGGAGTGCCTTTGTGCAGGAACAGGGAGAGCCAGGTTGAACTGAACTACCTTCCAACACAATGGAACACCTCTCAACCCAAAGAGTTCAAATTTTTCTGCTGCTTTCTGTAAGAACACTCGTTGCCTACCAGTTTGCATTATTCCCATTTATGCTCAAGACTCATGAGTTTGGGATTTTAAACTGCTGCTCAGTATGGCAGCACCCATAACCTTTCTTGGGCTATTGCAAACAAAGAGTTGGCATCACTGAATCTCTGGCCTGTTTCCTTCTGTAAGTTAGGAAATGTTTCCCTAAGCCTTGGTAGTAGTGATCCTGGTTCTAACTTGTGTTTTCAACAGGGAATTTCCTATTTTATATTCTAAAGATCCGTGCGGTTTCTCTCTGTCTTTGTAGGGGATGGAAGAGCAGAAGGGTGAACTCCCCTCTGTAAAGAGCCCTGTGAAGAAGAGGAGTGATGGCTCCAAGCAGCCCCAGACCACATTGCCTTCTAGTCAGCGGTACTGAGCACTTCTGTTAGATGTGACAAAGCACATGACAGGCTGGACATGTCTTTTCCTCAGGAAAATCTTTCTGGCAGAGATGGCCAGAGATTGTTTCCTTTCCCTACACATGCCCCATGATAATGTCTACTTCTGCATTACACTGAACAAACTTCTCTGGAGGAGTTTCCACAAAATTAGGTGACAAAAAGACACCCACTGGTTGCAGCTCAGAAAAATCATAGCAGTGGCAAGGGCAGTGTTGTGCAAGCTAGGAGAGGGCCGTATCTCTGCCGCAGAGATATGAGACAAGTAAATTCAACCCGGGTTTTATTGTATCTGAGTGGAGTGTTTTTCAGCTGGGTGTTTTGATGAAAAGTCCCAGTCTAGAAGCAAGATGCCGTTCCCCAAACAAGCAGTTCCCATGCAAGTGGTTTGGCCTGGCTGAATCATAGTTTTCTTACCCTCAAACAGTACCAAGTTTGAGTTGTAAGTAGCAAGGCAATTCCTGAGCAGCTTTGGTCAACAGGTGTCTCAATTCTGCCTTGATATTCCTGTCCTTCAAATAATTTGCTTGATGGACAGGATGTTTGGTTGATTTCCCCCTGTGCTGCAATCTGCATTTCAGACAGGGATTTGGTCCTTGCTGTCTCTTCATGCCAATGACAGAGTTACTTGTACTTGTTCTCCTCTGATAACAGAGAGGATTTATTTAGCTCTGTCATGCTCAGAGGTGGCAGGAAAGTGATCACATGCCTCAGTAGCATAGCTAGGATCTTCCCATGCTCATGGAAGAGGCAGGTTGATCCAAAATTGTTCCCAGTGGGTATGTTTAGCTGTGCATCTAGTCTCTAGGAAAGCAAACTTAATGTGAACGTAGTGCTGGGATGTCTGGCTTCTCTTTTTATCTCTGTTACTGATTTTCTAGATCCTTCAGATATGCCCCTGTTCATCTGCTCAGATGTATCTGAGCTCCTGTTCCAGATTGTCATGCCTGGTGCAGAGACACTTCTCTGGAGTAATGAGCTTTCTTATTATAAGACACACACCTCCTGTATGAGGAGGCATTTAAACTTGGCAGTAGTGTCTCTCTTTCCCCACACTACAATGTGACCTGTGTGCTTGGGAAGCCATCTGAAGATAGATCAGATGCATCTCATCCTTGGTTTTCCTGAGTAAGCACTGGCGAGAATGTTACTTGCAGTCTCCCATAATGATTGTTATGAGGTCCACGTTGTTTTTCAGAGTCTCATGATTTTCTAGCTTGAGATCACATGATTAGGAAAGCTCCTCTAGATGTTTTGCTCACAATTATCTGCAGATATTACCAGATATAACCAACAAGTCAGAATTTGATTTTATTTCCAGGGTGAAGTCGACCTCTGATGGACGCCTCCTACAGCGTCCAAAAGCCCAGGTCACGTTACCTCCAGCCAGGGATGAAACGGAGACGCTCCAGAAGCTTTACGATCTCCTGGAGGCCAAGGGGTTTGAGGCACGGATGGAAGGAGTGGCACTCCTCCTAGACCTGTGCAAAAGCAGCCCCAAGCTTGTCGCCACTAACATTGTCCAAGTATGTAGGATATCTTCACTGTTCCTTCCCTTTAGCTCCTCTCCCAACTTGTAGCAGTAAAGTTAATTCAGTGTGTCTTGGCACTACATCCTGGCTGTTTGGGACAGGCTGGTCCCTCTTACCCAGACCAATTTAATTCAGGTCCAGGCTTCAGGGTAAGTTCTTTCAGTCCAACTGTATTTATCTAGCAGTTGCCTATTGGTGCTGTTCATCAGATGATGACAGAATTTTCCACTGGTGTAACTTCTGCTGTCTCCTACCCCCAGCTGGGTGAAGTGAAGGGAATCCAGCCACTGAAAGCATGGCAGTTACTCTCTAGACACAACATGGGTTTGGATGGTTGAGAGAAGGATCAGGCTGGGTTGATTTAAACCAAGTATTTTTAAAAGGATACTTCTGTAAACTCCAACCTGTCTTGCACAGGCACAACTCCAGCTTCTCATTTCCATCCCTGTCTCTATTCCATGTGGTAAAGATAGTGTTTACCCTTCTTGGGTACTGAATGCTCATTTCTACATCCCCTCTTCAAACAAGGACATTTCAATCCAGCTTTCATGCTGCTTCTTCTCTCCACAGATTTTTGATGATTTTGTCCTGAGAATATCTGACACTCACAAGAAAGTGAAGCAGATGGCGCTGGACGTGCTGGCAGAAATCATAGCCATCCTGGAAGATGACTTGAACCCAGTGATCGTCCTTTTGGTGGAAGGAATACTAAAGAACCTGAACTCAAAGGATCCTGGGGTTCATTCTGCAGCTGTGAACGCTCTGGAAGAATCCATTGCTCATTTAGGTAAGGCTGACCCCTGACATAGACTCTCCTCAGCTGTGTCTCTGCCTCTCTGACACAAGAGAACACTGAGTGCCTGGAGAGCTCTTGCTGCCTGTGGAACGCTCCAGCTCACATTCACCAGAAGCTGTGGAGGTGCAGTCCTTAGACACCAGTCCCCCAACAGGCTTGAATGTGTCAGCCTTTCCCAAAAGTGCCAGGAGCCCTTGGCTCTGTGCTGCTTGTCTGGAGAAGAGGTCCTGGACTAGAGCTTTGCTACAATTCAGAGGCAAAGGGGTTTTTGGAGTTTCCTTGGACCTCATTTGACTTTCCAAATGAATAGCTTTGCTGTTGGCATGAAGGGACACTGGCCCATCAGAGGTTCTACAGAGCAGCCTCCTGGAAGGCTCCACATTTGTAGGCATTAGCTGCCTATTTTCCACCTTCCTTCTTTGTCTTTTTTTCAAAGGAAAAATTGTGATTCACCAAGTTAATTTCCTCAAAACAAACAGATAGAAATGAAGCTGTCAGTGATGCCTTGTTCCACATGCTGTGTTGCATGGGGGCAGGGTGGCTGTACACAAGCAAGGGCTGCTCTAAATTCCTTTGCTGCAGAGATTTATGTCAGCTCTGAAACTGCTGCACTGGGGAAATATGCCTGAAAAATGGAGTGTTAAAGAGGCAGATCTTCAAGGGAATTTCCACTTTCTTGAGTTCAGCTGCTCTGTGAACTCATGAACTGCCTGACCCAGTGCCTTTCTGTATCCCAAGTCTGGTCTTCTTCCTGTTTGCTCTGGAATGCAAAACCCTTTCACTGCTTATGTGTGGTTGAACTCTTGGGGTCCCTGATGTGAAATGTTTAACATAGCTCCTGGTACAGCAGAAAACTTTGCATTTACAAATGTGAAAGGAGAGCTTTTCTTTGGGAATTTAAACCCCTCACAAATAGGCTGGAAGGAAAGAAGAAAAGGATTCAAAAATCAGCAGAAATCTACTTGAGCTTATATATTGGGGCTGCCCTGCTCTTTCCCTCCCCACTGTCCTTTCTCCTATGACCTCAGAAGAGTGAGCAGAAATGTGTGTTTCTCCTGTAGACAAAGTATCACTGATGAAAGAGTTCAGCCACCAATGGGGTCAACTGAGTGGACAAGCTCTTCTGGATATCACAGAGCGGATCACAGGTATGGGCTCCCCTTCTAAGACAAGAGCTCTTCCCAGGGAGTATTTACAGGGAGTGCCTGTGAATGGACAGTAGAGCAACTGCTCCAAATTGGGGGTGCTGAGCTCGTCCCTCCTGCCCAATCCCCATGGCAGGTGTGTTTGGCAGGTTTTCCCTGGCTGCTGCAGAGCTGTGCAGCACCTGAGATGGGGGCAGCACTCGGTCTGGGGGCTGAGCTCTCACTGGGGCATCTCAGAACCCACCTGCAGGAAAGGCAGGGGCTAAAAATACCCAACTGGCTCCTCTCTTGGAAGCTCGGGGACATCTATGATCCTTTAGGGAAAATGATGGCAAGTGCTGTTGCAGGGATCCATTTGTTTTGTCCTTACAGAATTTTTGTTTTATTCTTGGAATGTTTTGAGGCTGAACCCTGCAGTGCCTGGGGGTCACAGCTTAGGTCAAAACTCAACACACAGATTAGAGGCACGGATTTGGTGCAAGGCAGCCTTTGGTGGCAGAGGGGCAGAAGCAGAGTGCTGAGGCTCCCTGCCTGTGCTGTCAAAGTGGCATTGGACTGAGCATGTTCAAACAGTGTCTTCTTGTGTCAGTGCTGTCCAAAATGCTGCAAATGCAGCTGATAATATATTCCTCAAGGAGCTTGCTATGTCAGCAAGGAATGTAAAAATGATAATCTTAATATACAGTAGACAAGATGCTTTATAGCCTTGCTTCAACTGGGGCTAAATTCACTGCTAAGTGTGCCAGCATCTCTAAATGGAAAGTTTCATACACTTTGTATCTTCATTGGAATCTTGAAAGGGCAATGTTCAGTGATTGGGAATGTCACAGGCCCTTTAAAGAGTGTTTGAATAAGGTAGATCTCCAGGAAGAGGGAATTTAGTTTTGGAGTTATTTTGCATGCAAGGAGCCTGTTGGTTAGTAAATTTTTGGCTGTGTTTCATATAGTGCAGTTCAGAAAATTAGCAGGGAGCAGGCTTCAGGGAGAATGTGAGAAAACACTCGTGTTTTGGTTAAATTTCAGACCCTTGTGTAGCATTTTTCTCTCTCTATTCTGGTATTTCAGTGCACATTGTAAAAAAATGCCGTTAACATTGGAAGGGAAAATGCCATTAAAATGTGGACATGCTCAAATACCACAGCAATGGGGTCTGGGTAATTATCTAAGACACCCTGAGGTTTGAAACAGCTGTTTGTCGGAAACCACAAAAACATTCTGCCAATGACACCAGCTAGTCAGTGATGTTTCTAATCCAACTGTCAAGCAGCACCCATCTCTGTGGGCTAGAGTTTGAAAGTGTGGTCTAATACTGCCTTTTACTATGTGCCACTGAGCAAAGGGAAGAGCCAGATTAGAGTTTTGGCACTTGACATCATGGGTCACCAAAATGGAATCATCTTTGTGTTAGAAATCTCTCAATTATTTCCAATGCATGCCAAATGCATTTCCAAATCTTCAGTGTGGGTTTAGAAAACTTCTAAATGGAAATAAAAGGCATGTTGACATTTCAGTCTTTGTTGATGCGGAAACAGATTGTGAAATGATCTAGTACATGTACAAATTCTGCCACAGTTACGAGGCTCCATTTGGAGAAATTAGTCCTGAGGAGTTAGTGGTTCTGTTTTGGGGAGGATCAGCTGCTTTGGCCATTTCTGGATCGTGGGACTCTGTGTGCTATTTCACTGCTCTTAGCCAGAGAGGCTTCCAAGAAGCAAAACTAGGGGTAGATCTTTGTTTACATAGGGGTTGGTGATAAGAGTCTTGTGTCTCTGTCCCGGCAGAGCTGGTGGAAGAAGTTCATGCCAGGAGCCCTGAAGTCATCCAGCGCTGCGCCCTGCCCGTGCTCTGGTCCTTGCTGGAGAACAAGGCACTGTCTTTCCACAGCGCCAAGGTCCGCACAGTGCTCACCAGGCTCACCTCTGCCCTCTACCAGGTGATGGGCACCCAGATGAAGAAGTGTGCTGCCAGCCAGCCCCCACATGTGTGGGTAAAGCTCTGCAGCATTTTGCGCTGGTGAAGGCTTGGTGTTCTCCAGCAAGCTGACCAAGTGATGAGATGGACACCACCGGATTTGACGTTTTAGCTGTGCCAAAAATGACAAAATACTGAGGAAGGATGTGCATCTGCCCCTGCTCTCTCCACTGCCCTTCCTAGTTCAGGGGGCCTGAAGCAACTCCAGACTGAGGACAAGGTGAAGGCCCAGCATGGTTCAGCCTCACACAGAGGTAAGGTGGGAGCTGGGCCGCTCTCTGGCAGGAGGAAGGGTCTTGTGGCAGCCTGAAGAGCCTGTGCACATTGCCAGGGAACAGTTCTGCCCTGCAGGTGCCCCCTGCCATGAGCTGTGCTGCTCCCAGGGCCCCGTGGAGCTGCAGGGCTGCTCAGCTGTGGGTCAGGGAGAGGAGCAGGAGGCTGCATGTGCAGCTGAGCCATTGCTGGAAGCACAGGGCTCTGAGCTCCCTGCTGTCCCAGGGCAGCCCAGAGGCCAGGCTGCTGCCCTGGGAGCTCTGTGCAAGTGGGTCAGGGTGTGGCCCTGACCTGCCCCAAGGGGCTGCTGGCAGGAACATGTTTCCCTGGGCAGCTATTTAGAGGTTTCCAGGAAATGTGTCCCACGGCATGGGGACCTTCAGATTCCTTAGGTTTGCATTGCGGCCTCTGTTAAATTTTGGGTGTCTTCACTTTGCAGACCTGGCTGGCTCCTCTCTTGCCAAGAAGTTTTTCCTGGATGTTTCCTATATTCTCCTAGCCACAAAGTCCTTGCCTCTGGTGTAGAAGAGTTCTCTTTCCTCCAAGCTCAGGAAGAAGCTGCTGCCTATCCAAAGAGTTTTTGAAGAAAATGATTTATGCATTAGCCTGTATAGCTACATATGTACAGATGTTATGATAGTTAGCTGTAGGTTTGAATAAATCTATCTTGATTGTATCTTTAAAATTTTGATGATATATTTTGAATTGTATATATTTTATTCGGATGACATGTTTTGATTTTTATATTTTAAATAAACTATTTTTTAAAAAAAACAAGCAGAGGATGTGAGTCCAGGACCTAATAGTTTGGAGGTTATCAGAGTGCAGCTTACTCAATGTGCCAGTATCTCACCATATTCTTTCTTCACTTGGCCTCTCCTCTTCCTGTTTTGCAAATTGTGTCATTTGTCCTGTTAATTCCAAGTTTATAACTTGGAATTTTAACGGGGCCACCCATTGACATGTTTGGGGGATAATGGACCCAACAGATCCTGTATACTCTAAATTTTCTAGTTAGATGTATTCTGTGCTCACAAAAGGCCTGAGCAGAGAAACAAAGAGAAGTGTTCCCAAATCACAAAGGTTTGCTCCTTTGCAGTCTCACCCAGATCTGGCTCAGAGGTGTCTTCAATCACAGTTGTTTGCAGGAGGATGAGTGGACTGTGAGGTCAATAACATTTGTCAATGGTTTCTCAAATCTTTATCCCAGCTTGGGATCCATTCAGCCCAGGGGAATGGGATAATTTGTTACCATGGATCAGTGCTTGCCAGTGTAATGAATTCCTGAATAATTGGAACATGCAATTCTGGATTCAGCTGCAGCTCTTGGTGGGCTGTATGATCATTGACTGTGCTGCCTTTCCAGAAATGATTTTGCAGTTTCCTTTCATCATCATTTTAAGATTTTAAACTTCACATTTCAATTTGCTTTGCCTTTGGGAAAAAACACTTTTGGGCCCAATGCAAACCGTAGCCTTTTGACAGCAAAATCCTCCTGGTTACCAGCTTCTGATGTTACAGAAGAAAATGTATGTGAATGTGTTAGTTTTTCTGAAGGGAAAACAGTATGTCAAACTCTATGTGCTTGCTTAGCTATGGGTCTAGTCCTGGCCTAGTAAAGCCCAGGAAGGGTGGCGTGTTTGCAGTGAAAACTAGTCTGTGAGCTTATGGGGTTGCCATCACCAGCAGAGTGCATGTGTCCTATGGGGATTCCTCTGGAGACAAAATCAGGGACCCTCTCCATGCCCTGATAGTCTCTTAGATCTTTCTAAAATATCCTAGAAAAGGCAGTGAAACTTCACATCTCCTTGCACACCCACTGTTTGAATAGGGGCATTTTTATCCCTCCTCAAAGTCATTGCTCTTGCACACCAACAATACGAACATCCACGGACAGAATGATGCCTGGCCCTCCTGCTGGTGCTTGAGAGTACTGGTAAGTGAAGATCTGGGTAGCTACCAATATTAACACTTAATCAGCATTTCATGCTCCTTCAGGATATCCAGATGTCAGGGCCTTTTGTTTCAAAGC
The DNA here is from genome assembly GCF_903797595.1 of Erithacus rubecula. NCBI lineage: Eukaryota > Metazoa > Chordata > Aves > Passeriformes > Muscicapidae > Erithacus > Erithacus rubecula. The sequence goes on along the minus strand of NW_027636095.1, from coordinate 47,340 downwards.
AGTAGCTGTACCATCACTCTCTGGGGAAGAACAGTAAATGGGAAACAGCGACTGCCAGCATTGCAAGTGTGGGGAGAAACCTGAAGTGTCTTTGTATAAAGGTGAATGGGAAGAGTGTAATTGCCAAAGCTTCACTAGGATAGCAGGATCAGTTCTTTACTGCATGCTTGCAACATGATCATTTGGGACCTTCTTTTTGTATCTCATGCAGGAAAAGAACTGTTAACAATCCCACATTGGGATGTAGCTCTGTAGTAGCTCACAATGAAGCAGATTGCCTGTTTTGTCACTGCCAGCCCTGCTGACCCTGCAATGAACCATAGTGCATCCCATGCCTGTTTTGCCTCCAAGCAAAGCTTGGCTTGCCTTATTAGTGTGCAATAAATAAAAGAGTAACAAAATGGACAATTAAATGGATCACTTTGGAGGACATGCTCATGCTTTCACATGTTAGCCCTGTACCTCATGCTCCCAAGGCTTGTTATTCATCATCAAACATTTTAATACAAAAACCACAGCTCTCATGTTAAATATGAGTAAAATTGCATCAGATCATGGAGAATTCTGCTGGAAGGAACAGGACCAAACCCTTCCAGCATTCACTTGCAGTTGTCCTGGATTTCTGCAGCCCTGTGTGGAAAGCTGCTGTAGGCAGAGTGTTTGCAGTTGGTTTTATGGCCTTTATGCAAGGTGTGTGGAGAAGTATGCAGGGCTGTCCTAGGAGGAAACTCTTTGTCCAAGAGCAGGGCCATGGTGCTGGCAGAAGCAGAGCAGCTCCACCCCCAGCCCAAGAGTCTGTGAGCTGAGCCATGCCAGGGAGAAAAGACAGCAAGGGACCCCAGCCCAGCTGCTTCACCTGCCTGACTGTTCTGACATCTTTTTTTGCTTCAGTTCCCTTATTGCAATCAGTGCATACAAGAGTTTACTTGATCTCTTTGATGCCAGGGAGCACCAAGAGCTTGAACCTTGCTGGAGTCCAGCCCTGCCTGCCTATCTTGGAATACAGGGAAAGCATGAAGAATCTGGGCAGCCTTTGAGCCAAAATGGAATTTTGCTGCTTCTGATTTCCTCCCAGCTTTTGCAGGGGGTTGACAGCTCCATCCCAGCCAAGCCACTCCCTTTTGCAAGGCACACACAGACCTTGCTGGAAGCTCAGGGTTCTTGAAGGGGCTGCTGCAGCTGGAAACAGGAGCTGTTGTTGAATTTTTCAGGCTGCTTAACCCCCCCAATCCCAAATGCCACCAAGTGGCGGAGGAAGGACAGAAAAATATTTCCTTGGAAGAAGGGAGGCCAAAAGCTTGGAAAAGGATGAAAGAAACGCTCTGATGATGATGATAATGACAAGAAAAAAAATATTTTTGACAGCAAGTGAACACCCGCCGCCCTCCAGCCCTCCCAGACTGGCAGGCCGAGTGGTGCCATTTCCATGGCATGAGGTGCTGGTAGCCTGGGCAGAGAAACCAGAAAGCCACGGTCAGTGGCAGCAGGCTCCTGTCCCCCGTGTCCCACCATGGCCTGTGCATGGGACAGGCTGCTGGCTGTGCTCAGAGCCCAAACCTCCCGACCATTCTCTCATTTTTAGAGGAGAGCAGCATGGCAGGCCACGCTCCACCTCTTCTGCTTAAGCATGGCACAGCAACCTCCTCAGCAGCTGCAAGAGCAAGATTCTCGTGTGCCCGCTGCCCCCTGCCCCAAGCCCTTCTGTCACCTGTGCTGTGGAGCCGGGTACCCACCTCTGGAGACCTGCTGCCAGGAGAGGAGCTGATCCCACACGAGCTCCTTGTCCTTCCTGAAGGGGATGTCCCCACACACTGTGGCCCCCCGGGGTAGCGCCAGCACTGGACGGGCTCCACAGATGGCACCAGCGCTTCCCCACCCGGTCCAGGCACTGGGTGCAATCTTCCTGGAAAAAAGCAAAGAACAATTGCATGAAAGTGCAATTCCAAATAAGACCTGGAAACAAGAAAAAGCGCCAAAGGTTATGACGGTTTCACAGGCCTGGGGAGGGTCTGACCATTCATGTGAGAATGAAACCTCTCCACGGATGGGGACAAACCCCACCTTTCCCACCTGTGAGCCCATCCCTTCCTCAAGGGCCTGCAAAGCAGAGCAGCTGGGGCATGGCTTCAGAACCCGTCCCTCTCTGCTGCTCCCCATCATCACGGATGGATGCTTTGGTCAGGCTGGCTGCCCCCACCCCAGTCTGTGGCAGGCATGCTGGCAGAAACTGTCAGCAAGGCCAGGAGCCAGCTCCCCTTCCACAACACCCGTCCCCTGTCCCGACAAAAAGCAGCTGGGCAGGTGGCAGAAAGATTAATATTCCCCATTGCCACCAAGCAGGGAACCTGCAGCGCGTGGCCGGGCCAAGCCCTGCCGTGCCTGGAAGCACGAGCATCGTCCCCACCCCTGTGTCAGCTGGGAACTCATCTTGATTTTGTCGGGGTGCAGAGTGTGTCCTCCGGGAAGGGGCTGCAACCAAAGCCCATCGGCTTTGTCCCGCCAGCAGCCAGCTCCAGGATGGCATTCTCCAGCTCCACGTCGTGCTCCAGAAGAACACGCCAGCTGTGCCTCGGCTTGCAGGGACATCGTGATGCCATTGAGCTGCAGGGGGATGTTTCCCTCTTCCAGTCCGGGGCAACTTCACCACACTGTGCCACGACTTCTCCAATAAGATGGGGAGCCCTGAGCTGCTCCCTCCACAACTCACCGGGGACCCATGGAAGTATCTCCTGGGCCGCGCTCTCTGCTCCGTGCCGCGGCCACACGGAAAAGCTCTGGGGATTTCTCTGAGCACCACGAGACGTGAGCAGCCGGAACTTCCTGGGCTCCTGCATCCTACTGTGCAGAGGGATGGATCTCTGCTGTCTCCTGGGCCAGGTGGGGCTTCTGCAGCAAAGAATGCTCTACAAGGTCTTCCAGGCATGACTGTCTGCAGACACCTGATGAGGTGCTGGCACTTTGCAGAGAGAAACCAGAAAATGCTGGATAACTCCTGGCCATGCTCTCCCAGATTCCACAGTGCCCATGCCACACTAGGAGTGCTCAGAGCTGCACCCAAAGCCTCCCATCCATCTTCCCTTTCGGAGGTGAGCAGCACAGAGACACACGTGCCACCTCCTCCTGCTAAGCCCAGGAGATCAACCTCCTCATTAGCTGCAAGAACAGGATGCTGATGTGCCAACTGCCCACTCCCAAACCTGTTCTTGTTCCCGTGCCCTGAAGGCACATCTCCACCTTGAGACACGTGGGGCGGGAAGAAGAGCTGGCCCCGGACGATGTCCTCTCTGGTTCTGAAAGGAAGGTGCCCGCACACCAGATGATAGAGCAGGATGCCCAGGGACCAGATGGTGGCTGGCTGGCCCTGGTAGCAGCCAAAGAAGATCCACTCTGGGGGGTAGTACTCTTGCATTCCTATGGGACATGGGCACAGCTCATCAGGCCTATGCTACTGCATCCCTCCCAGCCAGCTCCACAACAGCCAGTCCCTGCCCCTCCGAAAAGCAGCTTGGTTGCAGCTGGCTGAAGAAGGATTCCCCCTTCCTCCCTGTAAGAGTTGGTCCAAATTTTCTCTGATCTGCCTCGCCAGCATCATCAGAGACTGAGACCCCAGGACCCCACCACTCACTCTGGACATGAGTTCTGGCCTGGCTGAGGTGAATGCTTGCCAAGGGACTGTTTGTTGGTGTGCTTGGAGCTTGCCATGGTACGCTGCTCTCAAGAGCAGGATAAGCACCCTGTTCCTGCACCTGTTTCATGGAGTGACGATCTCCTCATACAATAGTCCATAAATCTCCCCATCTTTTGGCCAGAGACCACTCGCTTTGAAAAAGTACTATGAAAAGTGACTTTTTTAAAGAGACTTTGAGATTTCTTTCTCCCTGATGGATTGAAGATGCATCTATCATCGGATGACCACAAGGATGCATCCCATCTGTTGGTAGCTATATCCCATCCTTTCTCTCTCTCTCTCTCCCCTTTTACTTCGTTTCCTTTACCTCTTTCTCTCTCTCTCTCTCTCTCTCTTCTATCACAAAACTGAATTGCTAACACGCAATAAACTGCATTACTGCTTTCTGTTGAATAAAACCTGAGTATCTTGCTTTTTGTCTTTTACACCCTGGGGTCAAAAGAACCATCACGACTCCCGCTCAGGTTGAGCTGATAGTGACATTAAATTGGCGTCACGGACAGGATTTCTGACACACTGAAGGGCTGCTGGTTTTGTGTAGTCTGTAAGAGGAGAAGGATGTCTTGCCTCAGCCACACCTAATTGGCCACCTCGACAGGGTGAGTCAGACTAGAAAGCAAGGGGGGCATTTCAGATTTCCCGCAAACTGCACGCACTTGCGTGAAAAGCATCCCTACGCTCGTTTGAGGGCTCTGTCTTCAGAAATTCACAAAAGATCTCTTGGTACAAAAGGCAGAACTGTGCTGTTCTTGTTGTTTTTTGTTTGTGTATGTAACTCTAGTCTCTTCACCCACCCAGGGAAGAGAGGGGGCTGTACACAGCAAAATCTGTGTGTGTAACTAAGTGTTGACCTCCCTTAGTGGTTTTACATTCCCCCTCACAAAACAACTGAAATTCATAGTGCACACTCTGTTATTGTTGTTATTGTTGGGGTTTTGGTTGGTTGTTTGTTTGGTTTGTTTTTTGTTTTGTTTTGTTTCATTTTTTGACTGCTTGGGATCACGAAGAGACAAGCTGGTTTTGTGACTACAGTAGCGCCTCCCAAGCAGGGTGGTCTCTTCACCCACCCAGGGAAGAGAGGGGGCTGAGCACAGTGAAAGTTGTGCGTGTAACTAAGTGTTGAACTCCCTGAAGTGTTTTTTTCCCCCTAGCAAAAATTACTGAAAATCATAATACTAAAGATAAAGCTGTGTTTTTCACTTTATTAGCTAAATATAACACCAGACCCTCCCAAGGGGGAGAAGATTGGGCACACAGCAACTGGTTTAATTTAGAAAATATGATTGATAGGATACATTCTTTACAACATGAAACAAAATTCAAACTGGGCAGAAATAAGACCATTCTCAGAATCGTTGGAGTGGTTGAGAAAAAGTCTCCGAATGTATTCAGGAACGGACCCTGATTCCCCAGTCGGGGAAGTCCTTTTAAAAACACAGTTTGTTGGGAGACCATGGGAAGGCATAACAGAGGAAGTTCGAGAAAATAGAAGGATGGCAGGAAAAAGGGTTATAGCACCTACTTAGAGAAGTGCAGCAGGTTTATACGAGAAGGGAAGAAGAGCAGCAGAAAGCACAAGTAAAGGTGTTGGTAGCAGCTGTGAGGGAAGCACAAAAGCAGGAGAGGGTCCAAGATAATGTGAAACCAACACAGAACGGTCAACCTCAGAAGAAACGAAGCCCCTCCCAGAAGAACACAGACAATCAAAGGGATGCACCAGAGTACTTCTATTGTAAGAAAAAAGGCCATTTCAAGAGAGAGTGTAAGAAGAGGATGAGAGACAAGAAGATTTTCCAGGAAGATAAGACGTGTCAGGGGCTTTCTCATTTAGGGTACAGACCATCCAGAGAGCCCCTGGTAAAGCTGAGAACGGGAACCCAAAAACTTGAATTCATATTCACAGTGGATTCAGGAGCTGAGCAAAGTACTGTTCAGCAGTTGCCCCCAGGATGTACTAGAAGCAACGATACTATGGTGGTTATTGGGGCAAAAGGGGAACCAGTCAAGGTTCCAGTAATTAAAGATGTAGAAATAGAATCAGAGACCAGGTTTTGTTTAGGGAATATGCTATTAGTCGAGGAAGCTTATTATAACTTGCTAGGGAGAGATTTAATGGTAGCTTTGGAATTAAGTCTGATTGTACAGGGATCCCGGCTCATGGTAAGTCCATATAAATTAACAATAGAGGATGAGAAAAGAATAGATCCTAAAGTCTGGCACACCCAAATGGAAGCTGGAAAACTAGAAATGGAGCAGATTCACATTGAAATTGATAGGCCAGAGGATCCCATTAGAATTAAACAATACCCCATTCCTATGGAAAGAAGGAAAGGATTGAAACCTGTAATAGAAGACCTATTGAAAAAGGGGGCTTTGAAACCCTGCATGTCTAGACATAACACTCCTGTCTCGGCAGTACGGAAGACTGATGGTAGCTACAGGTTAGTACAAGACTGAGAGCTGTGAAGTGGAGAACTAGAACATTATTTCCTACTGCCTCAAATTCATACACTATATTAAATAATGTTTCTCCTGAAGATACCTGGCATAGTGTAGGTTTAAAAGATGCATTTTGGGCCTGCACCCTAGCCGAAGACAGTCGGGACTACTTTGCTTTTCAATGGGAAGATCCAGATACAAACAGAAAGCAACAACACAAGGAGACTCCTTTGCCACAGGGGTTTCTAGACTCACCAAACCTGTTCAGCCAACAGTTGCTGAGTCAGTTTGTGCAAGTAGAAGGGACCAAATTTTTACAAAATGTGGATGATCTACTGGTAGCAGGTCCAAAAGAGGAAGATATAAGAACAAGTTCCATAGCATTACTAAATTTCCTAGGGGACAAAGGATTAAAGGTTTCCAAGTCAAAACTCCAGTTTACCGAACCTGAGGTTAAATATCTGGGACATTGGCTAACAAAAGGGAAAAAGAAGTTAGACCCTGAAAGAGTAGCAGAGATTGTTGCCCTACCCTCCCCACAAACAAAAAGGAAAATAAGGCAGCTACTGAGACTTTTGGGATATTGCAGACAGTGTATTGAAGGATATAGTGAAAAGGTAAAATTCCTATATGAAAAGCTCACTACTGATAGATTAAAATGGACCAAACAAGATGAGGAAGGATTCAAGGAGATAAAAGAAACACTCATGACAGCTCCAGTATTGAGTCTTCCTGATATATGTCCCAGTCTGAGGTTTCTCCTTTGCCCCGAGATCACCCCAGAGGGACACGAAGGTGGTTCAAACCCTGGTTTTCTCTGAAGCAGCTGAAGAGAGATTGCCGGAGATGGTTTTCTCTTGTTCCAAGGATTGTTTATTGTTTCATATCTCAGAGACTTTTTGCCTGGCCAGCAGGGTCTGCTCAGCCTGGCATCCATGGTGGAATCTGCCTGGTGAAGGCAGGGCTGATCTTATATAGTTTGTACTACGTATTATATGTTTGCAAAATTTTCCCAATACAATACAATTTTATTAAATGGTCCAGCCCTGACCCCATCCAATCCAAGAGTGCCAACGTGTCACCCAACATGGGTGACATGGAGAAGAAGGAGGAAAAGGTGTCCACCCCCCAAATTCTCCATCTTGGCCACGTGTCCCTTATCATAAACATTCAAAAAAAACTATTTATCTACGTTCTAACAATCTAATTTACACTTTACTAATTTTGGCAGCTTGTTTCCATTCTCCTTGTGCTGACAACTTCCCCCAGGGGTTAGAATTCAGCACCTGTGACACCAGGGTCTCACTCAGAGGTCTTTGAGACCCTTGACAGGGCAGTTTTGAGACCTCCAAGGAGGCCAGGGGTACGCCCTGGGTTCCCACATCTCCCCCCACTGCTTGCACCAAGAGCACCCTTTTCACAGCTTTGTTCAAGGCACGCTGAGTGCATGGGAGGATGCATGGCAAAGCAATGAGAATAGTAACAAGCCCCACTAATATATAAAAACCTACTTTCAAAATTTCTTTTTACAAAGGTTAAAGATCAAAAAGGTCAAACAGACCATCCAGGCACGATAACTGTGCTAGAACTCAGAAGGATGGTTTGTTTGAGACTACAATATAATTGCTATATACATTCTGATTCGGAGTAACATCCATTGCTTGGTTCTCTGTCACCCCTAAAACATCAAATATAATTCAAAAATCCATTGTCGAACCAAAAATTTCTAATTCTTTTGGTTTGAAAAAGGCCACAGGGAGAAATTGAACCCACACATGCCATCCGTCCACTGGAGTTGTCACAACTCACATCACCCATGAAGGGATACCCTCCGGAATGGGCCATTCTTTCACTGGCAATCCCACCAGACATGTTGAAAATGGCTTCTTTGCCTGGAATGCCTCAAACAAATTGTTTCCAACCCCACTGTCCATGCTAAATTTTCCCAAACATTCTCCCTTGGCTGCATCACTGGTCAATCCACTATGTTACCTAACATAGTTGACAAAAGATAAGATACAACAGCATATAAACAAATATGTTTCACTGTCAGTCCTTAAGTCTTTTGTATCTTGTTTGAAGAGAAGTTCACATCCTTTTTCCTTGATGTCTGCCAACACTCCCCTTGGAATCCTGAGGGCTTGTTGTGCTGGATCATTGTGAGGAGGGTCTCCTGCTAATTCTGCCATGGTGAGGTTAGCATGAGCATCACCTTGGTATTTCTTTCGCAGCTCCTCCAAAGCTCTTCTCCATCTGCTCTCCCACATAAGTCCTTGTGTGTCAGTAAGTATCAATGACACAAGAGATTTCATGTCATATGGAGTCAAGTCATATTCATTGAAAATACCTTTTAAAAACTGTTTAAAATATGAAGATCCCAATCCATAATCTCTAATTGCCTTAATAAAATTTTTAACTAAATCATGATTTAATTTTTGCCATCTTGGGTTTTGTCCTTGTGGGTCATAATTCACTGGCATGGCTATTTCACCAGTCCCAATTGCAGGACATTCTCTGCTTCTTGTCAAGTCCATTCTAATATTTGCCCAATCAACTAAAGTATCTTGAGCTGCTGTTGCAGGTCTGTGTGTCTCTATAGGAATTTGTCTGCTCAAAGGTGTTACTTGTTGAGATTGAGGCCAAGCTGCTGCCTCATTCATTTTTTGATTCATTGGTATTGTAGAAATCTGTGGTCCTTGCTGCATTGTTCATTGAAAAGTCTTGCCCGTCATTGTCATCAACCTTGTTCTTCCTTTATTATCACTTGTGCTGTCATTTCTAAATCTGTAAGAATTGTCCTTGAAGATCTGTAAGATAGGAAAACCCATTCTATAATTAAAATAGAGTCTTTTTTGTGTTTGTCCCACTGAAAAATCAAACCATATAGCTGTGTTTCTTCTCCCAACACTGCTAAATGGAATGGTAAAGAATCCACATATCGGTGTGCTTGTCTGTCTTGTATAATTTCTGCAACTTTTTGCAAGTTTGCTTGTGCTTCTGGCATAAGTGTCCTGGGGGATTTGATGTTGTCGTCTCCTTTCAGAAGATCGAACAACGATGAAAGGTCTTCATTCGTGATTCTCAAAATTGATCTCATCCAGTTGATCTCTCCAAGGAGTTGCTGCAGGTCTTGGAGATTGTTGACTTTTGAGCTGATCTCTAATTTTTGAGGTTTGATTGTCTGTTCGGTGATTTTCCATCCAAGGTATTTCCAGGGTGCGATTTCTTGAATCTTTGAAGTGCTGACTTCGAGTCCTGCTTTTTGTATTTCTTCGATCACACAAGCATGGACTTCTTGCAGTTCTCGGTTTGTTGACGGAGCAATGAGCAAATCATCCATTTGGTGTACGATTCTTGTTTTGGGATATTTGTGTCTTGCTGGAGCCAAAGTTTGTGCCACATACCATTGACAAATCATTGGCGAGTTCTTGAGGCCTTGGGGTAAAACAACCCAATGATACCTCTTCATTGGCTCTTCTCTGTTCAAACATGGAACAGAAAATGCCATCCGGTGAGCATTGTCTTCATGAAGTGGAATACTGAAAAAGCAGTCTTTGAGGTCAATAATAACAAGAGGCCAGTCTCTGGGAATCATCGTGAGTGATGGAAGTCCTTGCTGTAGAGGTCCCATCTCCACCACTATTTCATTCAATTTTCTGAGGTTGTGAAGCAATCTCCACGATCCAGAAGACTTTTTTTGAATGACAAACACTGTAAAATTCCAAGGGCTGTTTGTCGGTTTTATGTGTCCTTTTTCTAGTTGTTCTTTCACCAAAAAAAAATCCTTTGTCAGGTACATGTTCCACTGTGAAAGGAGATCTCTTCCCCATACAGTGAATGGCTTTTGCATGATAAATGAATGAGTAATAGCTGTCTTCTGTCCAGGTCCTGTGAATGTTATTGAATTTTCGCTTTGGAGGCATACAGAACTTCCTCCAATGCCTGTGATTTGGTCCAAAGGTACAATCAAGTTCCATTATTGAGGTCAGAAAATATATGAAATATATGAAATGAGTGTCACGTCCGGTGTTCACCATCCCTGTGATGGTTATTTCCCTGTTATGGTATATCAAGTCCCAAGTAATAGTTGGCTGTTCACGGGTTATGTACTTCAACCATAACGCGTGTACTTCGACATGGTCATTGTAGTGTGGATGCCCTTCGCCCATCGCCGGCATTGCTTGATGCTCCAATGGATGCGATGGCAGAGCTATCTCTTTTGCCAGCTGAGTATTTTGTGGAATTGTCAATGGGGGTCGAAGAGCCCTTGCTAAAATTGTCAGCTCTTCGAAGCAGTCTGCTGAAACAACAGTAGGATATATTGTCAGTCCAAAAATGCTGCACTGCTCTCTGCCTATTATCAAAAAATCTTGTCTCTTTCTGCACGGTGCTTTGAATCCTGTAGGTATAGATGCAGATTCTTCATTCAAAAAAACAAACCACTTTTGAAGCTGACAGGATGTACTGCATTCCTGGTGGCAGCAAATCCCTGTCCCAGGGGATGTCCCCTAACGCCCTGCTGAGGGAGTCAGATTGACGTTCCCCAACAACTGTATTGTCTGTGCTGGTGTTGTTGCTGTTCCTTGTTGCACCGCCATCATTTCTGTAGTAGCACAAGGTGATCCTGCACTTTTCTTTGTGTTTTTTGGCAGTGGCAATGGTTTTCCGTCCACATCCGTCAGAGAACAACATTCACTTGCCAGATGTCTTCCTCTGCGACATCTAGGGCAAAGTTCTGGTAGCTTGGAAGTCTTTGTGGATTGAGGACAATTTTTCCTAAAATGTCCAAAACCCCCACAGTTGTAGCATTGTATTTCAGATGGATTCTTTTTTTTCTTGAAATATGCAAAAATCTTTTCATGTTGTTCTTGAAGAACTTCTGTCATTTGCTCCTTGACAACTGAAGCTGTATGTTGTGGTGTTCCAATCTTGCTGCAGGCTTCGACCATCTCCGTCAAGGATGGCTCACCTGGCAAAGCACTGATGACTCTTTTGCATTCTGGATTTGCATTGGCAAATGCAAGGGTCTTCAGCAGATATGGTCTGGCTGTTTCTTCTGTAATTTGTCTATCGATAGCTTGTGTAAGTTTGTCAACAAATGAGGAAAAAGATTCAGTTGGTCCTTGTTTGATTTCTGTGTAAATAATATCATGCGTCCCTGCTGGTGAAACTTGAAGAACTGCCTTGCGAGCTGCTTCCTTCTCTTCCAGGATTGGCTTCTGCTTGCATTTTGTCCAGACATTGTCTCATGTATTTCACTGCCTTCCATTTCCATCCTCTCTCTGTGGAGACATAAGCAGAACCCTTCCCTCAAATGCTTACTTTGAAAGCTTTCCAACTTTCCCTGTCTCTAAATTTTTGATCAAAACTGGAGAATTTTCCCTTCTACTATTATTTCAACTATTTCAACAAAAAAACAAACCCAAAGTTTACAATCTTCTGCAAGTAAACACAATACAATAATTAACAATACTTTAAACAACAGACATACATTTACAAGATTAGATAATCATCAATTTTAAAAAAACTTTGTCATCACCTCAGGGTCTGCAGACAGCTGACAAACCTTGATTCAATGAGGAATTAGATGGTCATCTCCGGAAAATGAGCACCAAATTCACTTCAAAGTCAGCTTCAGCTGTTATATTGATAAGTCAAATTGCCAATCCAAACGACTGGAATATTATTTTGATGCAGAAAACACCTGGATTTACACAATTTCTTTTTCAGTTAGAATCAAGGCTTGGCCAGAGCCTAAACTCTAATTGGAAGAGAACTCCTGACATCATCTTATTAAAGAAAAAAACGACAACTCTTAACAACAAAGCTACAATTAAACATTTCAAAAAGAAATCAAATTCCTCTAGCAACTCATTTTCTCTAAAATTCATCTTTAGGGTAAGATACTTTGAACATGGCAAGACACTGCAGTGCTTTCGTGATAGCAACTCACGAAAACCATAACACTAGGAATTTTTTCTGAGAATGAAGCTCAAATAATTTTCTGGAATTCTGCAAAATATTCAAAACCATAAGATAGTACAGTGCCAGGTCACAAAAGACCTGCCAAAATAAAAGAGAGAATTAATAAAAAGAAAACAAAGAAACATTAAGTTCACAACTTAACTGATTATCTTCATACATTTGATTCAAGGACACGTCTGGAGGCTTTCCAAAACTTACTTAAAAGGTTGAAAGATTTCAGATTAAACAATGAAACAGAAAACAAAATCGTTCTGTGATATAAAATTCATACAATCTTGTTACAGTGTTTTTAACATTAAATACAGAAACTAAATTTAAATTTTAAAATCCAACTCAAAATCTATTGATTTATACTGACAGTATCGCAAATACTTATAAACTGGCTTCTCTAAAACAATTAACTATAGAAAAATTAAAACTCAATGTTGACATTTAGATAAATGTCCACTTATATCTGAGCAATAACAAATCACTAAATATAGATGATATGTATTCAAATAAAATACAAAATACCTTATTATACCTTCAATTATTAAAATACCTAATACTATTAAAATACCTTCACCATTCTTAAAATTTCAGCATCTTTTTTTTTTTTTTTTAACAAAAATTCAAAACAAACACCTTTAGTTTAACATACAAGAACTGAAAATAAAACTGAGTCTGTTATCCTGTTCCCTTGCTCTGTTTGTTCTCCACAGTATAGATAAAAAGCAGCTCTTGGCATCTCTCCATCCCCCATTCCCCTCCCGTCTGCAGCACTGGGTCTGTGCAGGCACAGGGGGAGCAGTGGGGGTGCTGCCAGAGCCTCTGGAGCAGGGTGGCTGTGCCTCCCGCCTCCCTTCGGTGAGCCCTGGGCTGGTGACTTCACGCTGCTGTGGACGGGTTTTCTCTGTCCGGCTCTGTCCGGGCAGCGGCCTGCAATTGCTTAAAAGTTGTTAATTTTTTCTCCTTTAAGTTTTCAAAGCATAAATTTTCTCTCCCCATTAGAATCTGCCAGTTCTAATGTAGATATCTCAGGTTTCCCTGAAACAGGGCATTCATCTCCTCCCCCAGCATTTCTGACAGCTGGAGACAGGTCTGTCTGTGTCTTTTCGCACTTCCCGCTTTTCTGCGTCCCGGCCGCTGCTGCAGGTTGCCTCTCCCTGGACACCCCTGCAGCAGAACGCACTGAACCTGCGCTTTTTCCCTGTTTTTTTCCCGGTCAGTGTGAAGGCTGCCGCTCCCTACCCCTTTCGGCTGAGAGCCGCCCACATGGTCCTGTCCTTCTGCGTCCCAGTCCCCGCAGGTTGCCCTTCCCTGGACATCCCTGCGGCACCGAGCCCGCATTTTTTGTGGTCCCGTCCCCCTCCCCTCTGTCCCCCACGGCCTGGGGAGTCACCTGTAGCGCTCTCCAGCCTTCTGGGGTCAGGGTTTCTGAAGGGGTGAAATAGCAAAAATCTACATTGTGTAACTCGCTTGGAAATACTTCTAACTTAATTTTTCCCTGACCTTGCTGCTGGCAAGGCCTTTGCTGAACCACCTGCTGCTAGAAAGGCAGTCATAAACTTCCCTCCTGCAGCTCATGGCTAGGTGAAAATCCTATGATGTGTCTCTTCCCCCAGTCTCTGAGGGACTTTAATTGCTTTCTCCGCCTGCTGATAGCAAGGCAGCCATAAACCTCCCTCCCCCTGCTCATGGCTAGGTGGGAATCCTATGATATGTCTGATTCTGAACCATCTTACCCAAAATCATTTCATCCAAAATCGATTCGGAGGTTCCTGATACCGACCAGCAGTGCACAGGAGCGAGGCTTCCCGGGACACCTCCTCTCCGATTCGCGTCAGGAACTTGGCTTTTCTTGGCAGAGGGCCAGAAATCTCCTCCGCAATCCTCTTTAACAGCGTGCCTCTTCTGAAGATTGGTCTTCTGGGGATCTGTACCTGCCTTTGCAGGCTACAAGGATCCACCAGGGTCCGTGCCAAATGTCTCTGCCTGGGGGGTCTCCTCCATCTCTGTGCATCTTCTTGAGCTTGCCCTTCGGGGGGTCCGCACCCACCTTTGTGGACTGTGGTGCATCCAGAGACGACAAATGTCACTGCCCAGCCAGGGGGATGCCAGATGTCACTGCCCACCCAGGGACGCCAGATGCCCCAGTCTGGGGTTTCTCCTTTGCCCCAAGATCACCCCAGAGGGAAATGAAGTGGTTCAAACCCTGGTTTTCTCTGAAGCAGCTGAAAAGAGATTGTTGGAGACAGTTTTCTCTTTTTCTAGGGATTGTTTATTGTTTCATATCTCAGGGACTTTTTGCCTGGCCAGCAGCAGTCTGCTCAGCCTGGCATCCATGGTGGAATCTGCCTGGTGAAGGCAGGGCTTATCTTAGATAGTTTGTACTACGTGTTACATGTTCACAACAATTTCCCAATACAATACAATTTTATTAAATGGTCCAGCCCTGACCCCGTCCAATCCAAGAGTGTCAACATATCACCCAACATGGATGACATAGAGAAGAAGGAGGAAAAGGTGTCCACCCCCCAAATTCTCCATCTTGGCCACGTGTCCCTTATCATAAATATTCCAAAAAATCTATTTATCTACGTTCTGAAGGTCTAATCTACACTTTACTAATTTTGGTAGCTTGTTTCCATTCCCTTTGTGCTGACAGCTTCCCCCAGGAGTTAGAATTCCGCACCTGTGACACCAGGGTCTCACTCAGAGGTCTTTGAGACCCTTGACAGGGGGGTTTTGAGACCCCCAAGGAGGCCAGGGGTATGCCCTGTGCTCCCACACAGGTCCAGAGGGAGGGGTGGCATCCTGGGGTCTCAGTCTCTGATGATGGTCTTGAGGCAGATCAGAGAAAACTTTGAACTGACTCTTACACAAAAGCAGTATCTGATTCAGTTATGCCCAAATCTGCATCCTGAATAGGCCAAAGGCCGTGCACTCTAAGTCCAGTGTAGAAGTTTTGTTGATGCCTCTCTTTCTTCCACAGAATATGGAAAAACCCAGAATTTTATGGTCACTGTACCCCAAACAGATTCTGACCACCACATCTCCCACCAGCCCTTCTCTCTTTGTGAATAGCAGGACACAGAGCTTTCCTGGGGAGCGGGAAGAGAAGGAAACCTCCCCAAAGTACAGCCTGGAAGGTTCAGCCTGGAGATGAGGAAGCAGCACAGTCCCTGCCAGGGCAGAATGTTGGTGGCCCAGGTGTCCCAGCTGAGGCTGGGCCATGCCATGGCTCCGTGTGCCAGGAGCCGGCAGCGCTGGGTGCAGGGAGCCCAGGGAGGGCACAGCAATGCTGGGCTGAGAAATGCTGGGGGGACAGAGAGATGGGCGTGTGCAGCCGGCCAGGGAAAAGCCTAAACAACAAACTCTACTCAGGAGCCAAATGCTCAATACAGGCTGCCTGGAATGATGTCACCTTTCTACAAGCTACAGTATAACCAGAAATTATCTCTGTAAGCAGAATTCTCTGAGTCTTCCAACTGAATTCTCTGTCCCCATCCTTTCCCTGGATCTCTGTTGCAGATGGAAATTGATGGTGCCATTGTCACCTTGAACCCCTCTCTTGAATGCAGACAGTTTTCCCCAGGTGTGTTAAGAAGTTGTTGCTCAGTGTCTATGCAAAGCTTTTGTATCCTCATGGAACTAACTGTCTCCATGGAAAGGAGACAATTGTGACAGTTTGCAGCCTCACAGAAACAAGGTTCCATTGTGACACTGAGGGGAATTAGAGAATCAAGGAGACCATTGTGACACAGCAATGCCACAGGGAACCAATGGTCCATTGTGATAATGCAGATCCAAGGAGACCATGGTGACACTATGGGACCTCATGGATCCAAGGGGCCACTGTGATACTGGAGAACTTCATGGAACCCATGGTCCAGTGTGACATTGCAGCGCCTCATTGGAACAAAGGAATCATTACTGACAGCACAGAAACTCCTGGAACCAAGGGGCTGTGGTGACACAGCAGGGCCACATGGAACCAAGGAGTGACCAGTGACCAGTGACATAGGAACCTTATTGAACTGATGGTCCATTATGACACTGCAGAAACAAGAAGACCATTGTGACACTATGAAAACTCAGGGAACCAAGGGGCCATTGTGACACTCCAAGGCCTCATGGAACCAGGGAGATCATTGTGACACTTCAGAACCTCAGGGCACTAAGGGTTTATTGTGACACAGCAGGGTCCCATGGAACCAGTTGTCCATTGTGACAATGCAGATCTCAGGAGACCATGGTGACGCTCGGGAAGCTCATGGAACCAAGGGTCCGTTGTATCCTGGTTTGGAGGACAGGCGTCTGCCAAGAAAGGCAGAAGCTTCTCTTTGAAATGGAGAATGCAAACCTCCCCTCTCTAAATTACTGTAATTTTGAAATTAAGGGGCTCTCAGGCAAAGATATGGGAATTAGGAATAACAGCTCTTTACTAGGAAAATTAAAATAGAAATACAGTATTACAAAGAACAATCCCAAAACACTGACAGAGTCAAAATACAACCTGACACCCCGTCAGTCAGAGTGTTGGTAGCAGTCCAATTAAAAGGTGGCTGCAGTCCTCCTGGAGTGACAGATGTAGTTTAGTTGAAGCAGTGCTCCTGTAGAAAAAGTGCAGTTTTCCTCTGAAAGTCCAGAGATGATGTGGAAAGGTCTGGCTTTCCTCTGGAATCCAGTGGAAAGAAGGTACCTTGTTGTTCAAAATCTCAGTTTTTATCTAGGTAGGAAAGGCTTGGCTCCTCCCCTTGGCTGGAGCATCTTCCAATGGGATGATGTAATTTTATCAGTCATACAGTGGGACTCAATGGCCCAACAGCAGATGATATCTTCCTGGAGGGAGGATAGGTTGTGGAAAAGATAAAGATGATTGCCCCACCTAGTCTTAAAGATGGCCCATTAGCAGATAGTATGTGCCACAGAGATAAGGGTCACTGCCCTACCCAGCTTCAACACATGGTGATAGAATACACATTTTTGTATTTCTGCAACCCAAGACACCTGATAAGTTCTCTGTGTTTGTGGTTGCTTGTGTTTCCTTGACTGCTGCTACTAGAGTCCTGGCTCTTATTTTTTGTTTTTCCTTATCTCTTCTAACATACACTTTTTGCGCTTCCCATAACAACTCCTGAAGCCCCCTATCCTGCTGATCTTCCAATTTTTACAGCTTCTTCCTGATGTCCCCTCAAGACTTAGCTATGAATTGTGTTTTCAAAAGGACCTGCCCTGCTGCTGTATCAGGGTCTATGCCCGAGTATAATTGCAAATCCATTCTTAGTCTCTCTAGCCATTCTGCCGGGGACTCGTCCTTCTCTTGGTGCTCACTCAGAGCTTTCCCCACACTTTTTTCCCCTAGGCACTGCTCCCCGAATTCCTTGGATTATCATCCACCTGAAATCCTTCATATTCTGTCCATGTTCCACCTCCTGATTATTCCAATTTGGATCTGCCAGAGGTCATATCTGATCTCCTTGTTCTGGCCCCTGCTGATCTCTTTTCCAAGCCTCTATTCCTGACTCTTTAATCATTTCTCTCTCTTCCTTTGTAAATTGGAAATATTAAAAAGATTCTTAAAATAGACTGCAATTTCACTCCCCCCTCCCCCTGCCCCCCAGGGAACCCACAGGGCTGCATATTTTCTCCTGGTTAGGAGGTTCTTTTGAATTCACAGATAGATTTAAAGCTTGACAAATCTAATCTTCAAATGATTTAAACTCTGGCCAATATAAATTGTCTGCATAGATCTTTTCCTTCGTCTATTCAAACATACAATAATGGATCATTTTCTGCTTGCTTTTTCCTCTTTGGAATTCCCTTGTATCCCAGTATTGTAATATGATCCTCAGTGGACTGTCCTGAGGAATACTGCTCCCCTTCTGGGAATCCCCTCTTGGTTCCCAGGCATACCGGGTTCTTGTGAATTTTTCTCATAATTCACAACCCCTTGGTCAGAGGTCTTACTCTTCCTCTGACCCATCTCTGGTGGCAAAAGACTAAGAAATCCCTTATATCTTAGTGTCCCATGCTCTCCCTCACTTGTTTAGTGGTTCAACTTTCTCACTCAATATTTGCACATAAAATATTTACAATATTTTATCTTTTGCCAACTACTTGTCTCCCTCCTAGTTCTCTAATTTCCCTTCTCAATCTATTTTCCCTAACTTTTCTGGCCACTTTCTTCAAACCCTTTAACCACATACAATTTTCACCTGTGTTTCTTCTAAAGGATAATTTAACTGAACTTAGTCATTTCCCTCAAAAATCATCTCTTTGAGTGTCAGCCAGCTCTCTTCTCCTTAAAGACTCTTTCTGTGAGTTCTTGGGCTGGGACCTTCCCTCCCAGTCCCTCCCGGGGTCTTCACTTGTTTTTCCCTTTTGCTTCCCTTTTTTCCTGGCCAGCCTCCTCATGGAGAACTGAAAACTTGGTACTGGGAGGCCCCAATGGCTTTGGCTATCCAACCATCTCAAATATTCCTCCCTCACACACACAAGCACACAGTTGCCACCCCTTTACCCAACCCCGTGGTACTTACACAGTCTGTTTTCCTGCGGTTTTTGTGCACAAGACATTTTATGGGCACTTTACCTTTTGCTGGCACTCCTCCAGGAGCCTTCTTTTAGTGTGCATCCTATTGCTAGCTTCTTTTGCTTATGCTTTATTTTAATTTGGAACTCCTTCTCCAAGAGAGCCTGGTCTAGTCTTGGGACCACCTTAACAACTGGTGGGGAGCTCTTTCCCAAAACTAGCTACTCTTCCTTTGGACTGAGTTCCCAGGTTTCGTCACCAAATTGTGAATGATGTTCTATTTGTCCAATTAGCCAAACAACAAGATAAAATTTAGCTGCAATTTTTAAGAGCAGCAATTGTATATAAATGAATATAACCAAAGTATATTAAATACATATAATTGAGTATATACAAAATTTGGTAGTGAGTAATTTCGTATAATTGAGGTTCAAATAAAGCATAAGTAAAACCAACTGGTGTTACACTGACCGGGGTAGGGTTGGGTTTAGTCCTTCCTCCCATACCAAACAATCAAGCTAAAAATCTCACATGCATACTGTATGTTGATACATATTAATACAGAATGTTCTGGAAAGCTCCTCCTGGTTTCTATACCCAAAATTGACATGATTATGTCGCATTATATATGCTCCACTAGTAGTTAGGGGTCTCTGCTCCTTTCAGGGGTCTTTATTTCCAGTGAAGTCTCTGTGTCTTCCTCTTCTGTGTCTGCTGTTTAACCTTGCAGGTAGTGAAAGCACACTAAGCTTGGGGTTATGCAACTAAGCATATGTTCCCACATCCAAGTGCCCAGTGCCTAGAATCATCCCAATTTGGCCCATTCCAAAGTCTAAACTTTTTATTTCTAGATGCTGTTATTAAACCTACATGCTTCTAATATTGCCACCGAATATCTGGAGGATCTACTTTGTTCCTTTTCGTTTTTGCTTTGTAACAAAGTTTTTTCCATTGATATGAAGCAACAGTTTTGCTAATATAGTTACAATTTAGTTAGCACGAATCAGATTTATCACAGGCCCTTAATAGAGAGATACCCTTCCCTGCTGTGATTTTGGCTGTTGGATTCGGGTTGTGTGGGGGGAATGCCTGTTTGTGGGGGATGGTATTCCCTGTAACACTTGGTGTTCTGGCTCAACAGGTCCCCTGCCACTGCTGGTCATTGTGTAGTTTAGAGTAATGCTGCCAATTTGTGACAAAAGTTATAATTGCAGCAAACTGGTAATCTTGTTCTGTGTTGTTACTCTGACTGTGTTGTTGGCTGCTTTGTTTTAGTTTGCTCAGAAGTGGTAGTTGAAGATCAACCCCAAGCTGAAAGAGCCCAGCTGTGTAGGCAGGCTCTTTCCATGTGGCTTCAGCGTGAACCAGGAGAGTTTTGAATACAGAGGGGAACCGGACCACTGTAGGGTGAAAGGACAATGTGAGCTTGGCAAGAGAAATTAAAGGAACTCCCTACCTGCAGTGCTGTGTCTTTGACCCTCGGGAATTTAAGATACAAGGGGCTCATATTTGTGGACTGTCAGAATTACAATGTGGTGGTTTGAGCATATTTTGAATTGTGGCTAGATGAATAGAAAGGATCCCCCTCCCTCAGTGGTTTGGGCAGGATCCTTGGGAATTTCTGAATCCAGTGAACTATTGTATAGAAAGAGGAAATTATCAATTTTACCTGGAAGGAATATATAGAACTTCAACAGGGAGGTTGGTAGCTTTGGATTGGGAAGACCCTGCACAAGAGGATCTGGACATTCAAGAGAGAAGTGGAATAGCTTGTTTTTGCTGGTGTTATGGGGCATTTTGGGACTTCTAGAGTTTGGCACCCCGTGTGGTTACTGTTACAGTGTAGGACTTGTGAAAAACGTTGGTATTGTTCCTCTGATAGATGGCAAGCTCTATGCCTTCAGAGTAAATGGAGGCATCCTAACCAAGCTGATTTTGAACCTAAGATCCTAAAGTTTGTGTGTGGAAAATCACATTCAATCTCTGCAACCTGGGCGTGTGTGGGGGAGGAAGATTGGGAAAGAACTGTGAGAGATTGCAAAGAGAGATTTGGGTGGAAAAGGGACAGGACAAGAAGGAGGAGATAATGGGAACTGAACAAAGTAGGGGATCCCTAAAGCCAGTCCTCTAGGCTGTATTATTGCACATTGGAAAGATGTTGCTGGGCAAGGGGATTCAGAAAACAGAGAGACCTTATTAGATTCTGCAAGGACTGGTGGCCCCTTTATATAAATTGGACAATGGAGCGAAGTGGCCACCTAGTGGAACTTTGGATTGTAACACACTATTACAGCTCGTGCTACTTCTTAGGAGAGAAGTGGGAGAGGTATCATATGCCGATACACTTTTCTCCCTTTGAGATGACCCTGAATGGCAGAGGGACTGTGGGATCAGGGCTCCATCTGACCCTCTGGTATTGGCCCTAGGAGAAGGAGAATAAGAGAGGAAAGCTTAAGTGGTGTTGTGCAGCGTGCAGCATAGGGCAAAGATTTACAAAATCAGATAAGGTTTACCAGATTGTAGCCCAGGAACAAGGTCTGGTGGAAAATTTGCTCAAGCATACCCATGTAAGAAAGGAAAGGGATGAGGATGCAGACTCAGGGGATGCAGACTCTCCTCTGACCACACACCGGACTAGATATTACAGGCACCTGTAAAAGAGGCAGTGAGACCAGAGGGAGAAATGGTAATGGTTAAAGTTTCCTTCTCCACAGTTGGCTTGGAGGCATGGAAAAGGTTGCTAAAAATTACCACAGCAATCCAGTTAACACTGCTAAATGTCTGCAATATATAATACAACAACACAATCCAGATTGGCACGATATGCGATTGTTATTGGATGCGATGATGGAGACAGAAAAACAATCAATTATAAAAACAGCAGGGGATCTAGCAGAAGATTATTACAAAACCTAACAATTGGATGTGAAAGATTATTTCCCATTCCAAAATCCACAGTGGGACCCAAACACATCAAATGAATTGAGAGAGTTGGAAAGCTATCAGGAGCAGTTTGCAAAGGGGATGGAAAGGGCCATTCCCAAAACTATAAATTGGTCAGCTTTATATTGAATCAAGCTGAGGCCCTCTGAGTCGCCATTGGAATTCTTCAATCGATAAAGGGATGCAATGCGTCCCCACATGCCACAGGACCCTGGGTCTGAAGTAGGGATACAGCAGCTAGTCAATTTATTCTTGGGGCAATCTAGAAGTGACATAAGCCATAAACTTCAAAAGATATGGGGGAAGGGAATAAAAAAGGAAGGGAGGAACTTAGAGACTCTGATGGATGAGGCATGGAGAGTCTTTAGTAACCAGGAAGAAGAAAAGAGGGGGTTGGTAGCTGTTTTAAGAGAGAGAGAGGAAGATGTGGACAGGGACCACCTAGCCCATCCCGGCTGGGCAGAGTGTGTGATCTCTAAGAAATATGGTCACAGGAAAAATGAATGCCCAGAATGAAGACATTGAAGAAAATGCCCTCAGAGAAAGAGAAAAATAATTGCACATGGAAAAAACGAGGACCGGTATCTCTCACCCCAGGAGATCCACTGCTTATAAAATTGAAGCTGGGGGGAAAAGGGAATTTTTGGTTGACACGGGGGCAATGTATTCAGCTCTGAATAGGACTCTGGCACCTGTTTAGGAAGGATTATGTTACAGTAATAGGAGCAATTGGCCAACTTGAAAAAGCATATTTTTGCAAACCAATAAAATACAGGCTTGGAAAGCAATGGGGTATTCATGAATTTCTCTATCTGCCCAGTTTTCTGAGACACCTTTTGGGGAGACATTTGTTAGAACAATTGCAAGTAACCATTAAATTTTAAAATATGGAGGTTATTCTGGAGGTAAATGATGAACATAGAGGCATTAATTTTAATGTTAAAATATGCTCATATGGAGGGAGGAATTAGTGAAGAAATAATAAATCAAGTGTTTCCAGGAGTGTGGACCTTCAGTGTACCAGGGAGGGTGAAAAATTCACCTCTTATAGTAATTAAACTGAAGGAAGGAAAACAACCAGTTAGAATTAAACAGTACCCCTTGAAAAAGGAAGATAGGGAAGGAATTAGTCCAATAGTTGAAAACTTCTTGCAATTCGGGTTGTTAAAAGAGTTCCCATCTGAGTTCAACACTTCCATTTTACTAGTCCAAAAACCAGATGAGTCAAATGGGATAGTACAGAATCTAAGGGCTGTTAACAAAATACCTGAGATCTCTATCCCATGGCAGCAAACCCATACACTTGGCTAATGTGCCTAACACCAGACCTAACTTGGTTTACTGTTTTAGACTTGAAAAACACCTTCTTTTTCCTCCCTCTCTATGAAGACAGCCAGAAAAATTTTGCATTTGAATGGGAAAACTCTAAAAGTGGGCACAGATCCCAGCTCACATGGATGGTGTTGCCTCTGGGATTTAAAAACTCTCCTACTCCATTTGGGGAACAACTTGCCAAAGATCTGAAATCCTGGGAGGCTTCCCCACAAGAAGGAAAGTTACTGAAGTACATGGACAATATCCTCATAGCCACCCAGATGAAAGAGACATGGGTAGCCTGGACAGTAAGCCTCCTAAACTTTCTAGGACTTCAGGGATACAGGACATCAAAGAAAAAGACCCAGGTAGTGAAGCAAAAGGTGATTTTTCTGGGTTATGAAATTCGTGTGGGACAATGGACTCTAGGTCAAGATCACAAGGAAGTGATATGTCAAACCCCAAAGCCTCAGACAGCAAAGGAACTGTGGACATTCTTAGGAATGACAGGGTGGTGTAGGCTGTGGATACACAGCTATGGCTTGCTTGTAAAACTTCTGTATGTGCAAATGGGAACAGAGGCCTCCAGTGAACAAAAGAGGCCACGTGGGCCTTTCACCAGCTGAAGAATGCTGTAATGCCAGCTGGAGCTCTCAGACTCCCAGACATGAGTAAACCATTCTTTCTGGTTTCCTGTGAGAAGCAGGGAATTGCCCTGGGGATATTGGCCCAGGACCTGAGTCCATACCAGAGAGCAGCTGCTTAATTATCCAAGCAACTGGATGCAACAGCCAAGGGATGGCCGGGATGCCTCAGAGCCCTTGCAGCAGTGGTGCTGAATATTCAAGGTGTACACAAATCCAACTTGGGACAGAAAATGACTGTACTGGTGTCTCACACAGTGTCTGTGGTCCTGGAAGTAAAGGGCAGGCACTGGCTCTCCCCACAAAGGTTCCTGAAATGCCAAGCCATTATGGTGGAACTAGACAATATAGAGGTAGTTGTAACTAACATTATCACCCCAGCTTCTTTCCTTAGTGGAAATCAAGAGGAACCGGTGCACCAAAGACTGCCTGGAGACTATTGAAGACTCTGACTCCATCCTCCCTGATCTGAAGGACACCCCTTTGGATGACACAGAAATCTGATTCACTGATGGAAGCAGCGATGTCGTCAGTGGGAAGTGACATGCTGGGTATGCAGTTAGCACCTGCAAAGAGGGAATAGAGTCTGGACCCTCGTCAATAGATACCTCTGAACAAAAAGCTGAGATAATCCCTCTAACCCACATCTAAGAAATCACAAAGAAACAAAAATTAAAATTTACACAGAGTCATGCATTTAAGTTGTACATGCAGATGGAGCCATCTTGATAGAAAGCAGACTGTTAAACTCACAAGGGAAAAAAGTCAAATGCGCAGGAAATATTGCAGCTACTGGAAGCAGTTCAGCTACCTGAGCAGGTACCAATTATGCACATTAAGGCACATCAGAAGGTGAGCTCGGAACTGCAGGAAGGAAATGAGTGGGCAGACAAACAGGCAAAAGAAGCAGCAAAAGGTGAGATGACAATTGAGGGTGCTTTAATTACAGATGAACAGAAGGTAAGCCAGTATGTTTGTTATACTTTAAAACAGTGCAACTGATAATGGTCTAGTATTCACCTTTGCACCTGCCTGAGGACTCTGCATCACTATGGACCCTCATCCACATCAGCCCAAGGATCCACTTTGACCAAATGGGGCCTCATGGCACACAGGTGCCACTGGGACATTGCCAGGCCCAGTGGAAACAAGGCTCCATTATTGCACAGCAGGGCCTCATGGCACCCAGGACAGCACTGTGACACAAGACAGTCTGGGGAAACCAAGTGTGAGTTGCAAACACAGTGGGGCCTCATGGAAGCCAGGTGCCACTTGGATAGTGCCAGGGCACATGGAACTCAGTGTGCATTGTGACACAGCACAGCCTCATGGAATTCAGCAGACCATTGGGACAACCTGGAATCTCACAGATCCAAGGCTCTACTTTGACCAAGTGGGGCCTCATGGGACACAGGTGCCACTGGGACATGGCCAGGTTTTGTGGAATCCAGTGTCCATTGTGACACAGCACAGCCTCATGGAAACACGGGGACCATTGTGACACAATGGAATCTCATGTAAGCAAGTGTCAATTGTGAACATGGCATGGCCTCATGGAACCCAGGGACAAGCGGGACTGTGCTATGGCTTGTGGAAGCAAGGGGCCATTGAGGCACAGCTTGGAACCCAGGAGAACACTGTGGGGAAATGGATTCTCACAGAAGGAGGCTCCATTGTGACAGTGTGGAATCACAATGACTTCCTGGGTTCCATGAGTCTCCTCTGTGTTTACAGCTGAGTCTTGGTTCCCAAGATCCCATGGAGTCACTGTGCTCTGCTGTGATTCATGAGGCTGTGCTGTGTCACACTGGACACTTGCTTCCTCCAAGGCTGGAGATGTCCCAGTGTTACAGTATGTTTCAGTAAAATAGAAATATAAAATTAGTAGTAGTTATGCTAAGGACTGATCAGGTAGCTTAGGCCCTGAGTTGGCAAGAGTGAGGGGTATTCAGTTAAGTAAATTTATGTGTGTATCGAAGTAGAACTTGCTGAAACAGTAGAAATGTTACTCTCTTGAATAGTGCATTGTTTATCTACATGATGTATGTGACTTGTCTAGCTGAGCGTAACAATTTATTACTTAGAGAAATGTAGACAGATTAGGAGAACCTTGAGAAAATCACGTAGGGGTAGTGAAGTAAGAAAATCAAGGATAAAGAAATTCTCCAAGAAGTGTATTTAAGCTCTGAGAAATTGTAATCTGGTGGGCTCTGACTTTGGATGCTAGTCCTCAGACCCCAGGGCCCTCAATAAAGCTCTGCACTAAACAACCTAGTTGTTTTGTGTTTCTCTGTCGGGCAACAGTTTTCTGGCGACCGTGGCAGGACTCCGAGGGCTGCTGGGGCGGTTCGCGTCCTGATCCACTCCACGCCGGCACCGAGTGATTCTCAGGGAGTCATGGGTTCGTGCCCGACCCCGCGCCTGTTGGACAACTGCAGGAGGTAAGCCCGAAGGTGCTTTATTCTCTGGTACTGGGTGCCTGCCTGTAAGATGAGGTAGTGGGCTTCGCCGGGTTGGGCTAAAGACGTCTTGGTAAAAGCCTAGGCGCCGGCTATAAGATGCAGCGAAAGCTTTGCTGGTCCAGCACTTGTTCCCCCGAGGCGTCGGAGGGTGGCGAGTTTGGTTGGTTGGTCTGTCCTTGGTCTATCCTTATTCACCTGTCTAACTTTTCTTTCATTTCATTTTCT
Source organism: Erithacus rubecula (assembly GCF_903797595.1). Lineage (NCBI taxonomy): Eukaryota > Metazoa > Chordata > Aves > Passeriformes > Muscicapidae > Erithacus > Erithacus rubecula. The sequence goes on along the minus strand of NW_027636095.1, from coordinate 21,123 downwards.
TTCATTATTGTTGGGAATGATGCCGTTTAAAACCTTTAAGGCGTTGGTACAATCTAATGGAAAGGTTCTGAAAAATACTCCTTTGGGATGCTTACTAAAGAAATGGAAGGACGGGGGGTTTGCTGACAAAGTGTTGACAAAATGGAAATTAGTTGATTATTGTAACCATTGGTGGCCTCTGTATGCGTCAGAAGGGGGGCCGGAGTGGCCATTAAATAGAACAATTGATAAAGGGAAAATAGTCCCTTTAATGCAATATTTAAAAGAAAATGGGAAATGGGATGAAATGCTGTATTTGGATCTGTTTACCTGGGAAGGAAGCCGGAATGGTTGAAGGAATGTGAAATATTAATGATTGGGCTGCAAAACGAAGGCATAGGGGAATGTGAATGATGTAAGAAAAGGGGACTATGCATGGCTTGTGCGATGAAAATGGATAAGAAAGAAGAAGATATGTCTTTGTATGTGGCTGGTCCTTCTCATCAAGCTGGTCCCTCTGCCCCTTCTATGAGTGAGGGATAACAGGGGTAGAGTGATGAGGACGAGGAGGATGAGATCACGGAGTCCCCACGGACACCGGGATGCTCTCGGCTTTCAGTAGCCCTCCGTCCTCAGACGTCCTCCCCGGGTATCTCCCGTGAAGCCCAAAGAACTCCTCTGGCTTCCCGAACCCGCCAGGGTCGGAGAAATCAGACAGAGCCACAATTGATTGCCCCATTCCGAGAGGCGGTTGGACCCCAAGGGGAACGTGTTATAGTAAAGGTCCCTTTTTCCCCCAGCGATTTGGTAATTTGGAAGCAATAGGTGGGAAGCTATAGGGAAGACCCAGAGAGAACTGCACGGGTGGTGAAAATGGTTATTAGGACTCAGAATCCGGATTGGAATGATTTGCAGGTTTTGTTAGACACATTGATGGATGTTGAGAATTGGTTAGAAAGCCATGGACACAACTGTGGATATGGCTCGGCTGAGGCCTTGTTGCAGGAGAGCAGCTCCTGCTAAGTAGCAGCTAGGCCTTGCTCTTAAGCAGATTTTGCTGAGCAGCAGTGTTTGCTTTTAAGAGACTTTTGCAAAAGCAATAGAACTAGCATAATTTGCAGAGTTAGTCGATAAGTAATACATATGCCCATTGTTCAATCAAGGCCTTAACTTCAAGGGAAGCACGTAGCAAGCGAGGTATAACCCTGGGATGGATACCATATAGCAATAAGTATAAGAATAAGGGAAGTAGGAGCAGCGGAATAGCACGTATTCTTTTTGGCTAGAAATTCAGTAGGCGTGATTATCTCACACTTGCAATAACCAATAATAAGAGAAGGCGTACATAGTAAAAACCAATAAGATTGTACTAATATGAATAATGCTGATTTATGCTATGTTCGGCTACAAAACTGTCTGATGCTCTCAATAAAGTTGGATTGTGCTTTATCAATCACATTGATTGTCTGGCTGATCCCCTCGCTATTCCTCCACGAGCGGCTCCGCAACCCCACAGTGCAGCTGCCGGGGCTAGGGTGGTTCCAGCCTCAGGCTGCTACGGGAGACCGGATCGCTCTGAGAGCTCCTGAGGCAGAGTGCCAGCCACAAGAATAGCAAGAGACAGAGACTCCGGGACTTGCCATAGAGATTCTGAAAGCAGCTTTATTTCTTCAAAGGGTTCTACCAGCAAAATCTGGTTACATAGCACAGCAAGGGGTTTTTATAAGTTTCAAAGGGATTGAAATTCTAACCAGTAAAACTATCCAATTACATTAAGATTCTAGGTGAGAAAAAAACAATCATCTAGTAAAGTTAAAAAACAATAGAAATCCTAAATGATAACAGGGGTTTTGGCAGGGAGAGGGGGGGCATCTCTCATGAAAGGTTTCATTATCTCAGGGCACAAAATCTCAAGGGCCTTTTTCACGCACCTTTGTATCATCCACACTATGGCTCTGTGCTTTCCTTCCTATGGAAAAGAACTGTCCTCCACCTCCAGGCCCCCATGGCCAGAACTGAGATTTCACTGCCAAATATCCTTATATTCAGGGATTGTTCCCATAGGAATATTGCCGGGACAAATCTGGCTGGCAATGTTTTCAGGAGGGTCACCTCTCATCTGTCCCAAAACACTGGGGAAGGCTCCATGCTTTCTTTCCTGTGGAAGGAACTGTCCTGTTTCTCCAGGCACCCATGGCCTAGATGGGGATTCCACCTCCAAAATTCCCTATATGAAAGACTGATCCTAGACAAAATCTGCCATTACTGACATGTCTGGCTGGCCTTGCCCTAGAGAGGCTCTCATCTGCCTTCCAAACACTGGGGCTCTGTGCTTTCCTCCTGTGTTGGTTTTACGTGCTTGGGGGGAGGGTTGGCTTCCTCTCAGGGAAAGCTTCACATTCTCCGGGAATGGAGGGGGCTGTCCTGTCTTCCGGGGCTTCTCCTGTGAGCTGCTGGCACCAGTCAGAGAGCTGATTTGGTGATGGACAGCTCGGGAAACTAATGAAAAAGTTATTTTGCTTTTACAAATCACAATGGATGAAGTTGTGGTTGCGTCTTTCGGCTTCCGGTCTCCAGAGGAGCGGGGGTCCCCAGCTGGGGGCCTGGTCCTGGCTCTGCGGGGGCCCAGCTAGGCCCCCCTGCCCGGCACCGGTTCTGCGGGGAGCCCTTAGTCTGGCCCGGCTTCGCTCAGCGGGGCCACATGGACCCCCCAGAACCAGCTGCATGGACCCCCCAGAACCGGCCACATGGACCCCCCACACCGGCCACATGGATCCCCCGGCACCAGCCGCATGGATTTTCTGGCATCGGCCGCATGCTTTCTTCTTAACAATCTAGATACTATTTTAACTTCTTAATGCCTAAATAAAATTCTTAATCTCCTGAACCCCCTTAATAAGAAGAAATAAAGCATGAAGTCCACAAAGGTCGGCGGAATGAAAATGAAATTCTTGATGGAAAGAAATTTAAAAAATGCAACTAATAAGTAGCAAAAAACCTTTTTTTTGTGGGGCTATGAGGGGATTGTGACTTCACTAAAATTCCTTCAAACTGTAAAATATCCTTGGAAAGATGGGTGCTTGAGTTAAAAACTTTCCTTGCCTCAGAAAATTGAGCTCTCTGTTTTGGAACTGGAATATGAACAGAGACATTTGATAGAGAAGATGAAGAGAATTTTGTTTTTCAGCAGCCTGCCTTTAAAAGTAGTACCCTATGTATGCATCATAACACATAACACGGCTCTGAAAACACTGTGGAAATGAGAGGAAAATTCATAGTTCTGTAGGTCCACCATGAATGCAGAGTGTGAAGGTGAAGACACCCCACTAAGTCTGAAGCAGAAAAAGGAACTTTTCTCTCTTAAGTGAACGGAAATGATTATTTGAGTGGATAACTGACTGAAGTGTTCTCTGTATGTGGTTGGTAAAAAATGTGGAGTGGAGGGAGGAGGGAATAATCTAGGAATCTAATTCTGAATAATTTTTTCTTGTGTTTCTTCTTGCACTTTCTTTTTAAATGCTGAGCCTGCATTGTCTTTACTCCTAAATCCTATCTCTAAAGAAAATTAAATATTTAAAATTGGCAAGCCCTTTAGTCACACCGTGACAGTCACCCATTGTCAAGAGAGCTCCAAGGCCTCAGCACCCACTAGCTTCTTGTTCTCATAATTCAGTAGTAGTGTACAGGATTTTTGTAGTGGTTATTTGTGGGTCCAAATTCTCATCATTGATACAATGGTATTCTGTTTTCACCACAGGTTTCAAGCTAAGGCAGTAATGTTCTCCACTATTTTTCATCAGAGTTAGTTCTTTTTGAAGATATAATTGATTAGTTTCTTTCTCTTCTGTTTCTTTTGGTAAATCAGTGTGTTTTAAAGTGTTGGTGTGTTCTTGTCTTAGGGCAGCTCTTAAAGAATGAATCTCATCTCTCAAAGCATGATTCTCATTCCTTTTTTCATCTCATTGTTCTTGCAAAATTTCCACTAAATTCTGTAGGGAGTCAATAATTGTTCTTTCTTCACTTCTTTGCATAAAGCGAGTTTCTACAGCTGCTGTAAGATGGGTCCCCAAAACTGAGCAGAGAATGGTCTTATTTCTGCCCAGTTTGAATTTTGTTTCATGTTGCAAAGAATGTATCCTATCAATCACATTTTCTAAATTAAACCAGTTACTGTGTACCCAATCTTCTCCCCCTTGGGAGGGTCTGGCATTATACTTAGCTAGCAAAGCGAAAAATGCAGCTTTATCTTTTGCATTATGATTTTCAGTCATTTTGAAAGAAGGAAAGTAAAGCCACTCAAGGGAGATCAGCACTTAGTTACACACACAGCTCTTCTCATCCTTTTCCACTCGGGTTTCCTACCCTTTTCTTCCCTCTCACTTCTCTCCTACTTCCACTCACATTTCTCACACTTGGCACCTCATATTTTCTTTTCCCCCCTCACATTTCTTCACCCCCTGGTTCCTTTCAGTGACTGTTTCTCTTCAGTAGTTGATGGGCTTCTTTTCATATATTCCTGCAATCCCCTCCTCAAAATAATGGGTGCCAGAGCTTCAGCCCAAGACGCCCTTGCTTGTGCATCTGTTGAACACAAAGTCTGTGCCCAACTTGAAGAACCTCATTAAAAACAACCTAAACCACAATGGACTTCCTGCTGCGGTTTTGGTTTGTACTTCAATTCCACAGAGTCTTCATAGTGTTCTAAATAGCAGGTATCTGAGGGATACACATTCCATGTGAGTACCCACGGCACAGTCGGCTTCAAGCAGATCCCATCTCCATCTTCATCACCTCACAGTCACTACGACTGCAGCATGGAGGAAACAGGCTGTGATGCCTCTTTATGCTCAATGAAATCCACCTGCACAGGAAATGCTTTAGGCCCTCTTTTGGGGAAAAAGAAAAAAAAGGAGAGAAAAATCCCAACCAAACTGAAAAAAAAAAGGGGTTTATTTTAAAATCTTTAAACCCTGGAGTTTCTTCCTATTTTCACCTATTTGAATTGCCTTGACATCAAAATACTGCCAGCCGACGTTGCAAACTGCCTGGTGTATGTTTGTGTGCACAGACCAAAGGTGCCACATTGTGTCTGTCCCTGGGTGTCTGTTCATGTCCATTTAAAGAGAGGGCTGAGAGGGGGGCTCTGCCCACCCCGCGCTGCTCGGGGGCCAAGGCTGGGCCAGCAGGAGCTGCAGAGCTCACTGGAGGGACACCCTCAGGCCCAGCCGCCATCTTGTGTGTGGCTGCCTCAGCCCCGGCCGCCATCTTGTGTGTGGCTGCCTCAGCCCTGGCCACAATTTTGTGCTTCCACCACGTCCAACTCTGAAGGGAATGGGTTGCTCTTTTGCCAGCAGTCAGGGTCAGCACCAAGGGACCCACAGCAATTTACAGAATACGTGTCATTTACTGAAGTGAATGCAGCAAAGAAATACAAAAGGATAACCTGTGCAATGCACTGCATTATTACTACAAAAATGGCCTGTAGGGACTAAGAAAGATACAACACCAATTACCCAAATACTTGGCCATTGTACAGACACATCACCTGGGGAGCCCCTGTCACAGCAAATGATTGGAGAGGCACTGCCAGAAAATGGAAATTCCTTTGTAATTTGCCAACCCAGAGGCAAAGCCATCAACTTTGCTGTGAGAGGGCCCAGATTTTACACCCTTGTATAAACAAGTCACCATAACTTTGAGTGTGGGAACATCTGGTTTCATTCTCCTCTAATCCAGGGCTCAGGGAGATACTAAGAGAGTTTACTTTCACCATATAACTTCAAACACAACCAGATAGAGATATCTAGTTCTGTGGCCTTGTTCAGTTTCTAAATGTAGAAAGGTAAATGCGTCTTTCACTAAAAGCAGATTCATACATATACTGGTAATGATCATGCGTATTTTGTTAATGAGTGCATATAAATATAATATTTGGTTGGAAGGTTTATCTGGAAGTCAGCTTTGGCTTAGGGCTTGTTATTGAGGCCTTAGTACTTCCCTGGAATTGTCCTTTCCCAGGCAGTGATCCTGTCCCCTCAGCTGCAATGGAATCCTCAGCTGTTCCCACAGGGATTGCTCAGGCTCTGCTTGTGCTGAGTTCCTTGTGAGTGGAGTCATCAGTATCTTGGACAAGCAGATTCTCTGTCACAGTGTCCAAAAGTTTTCCCTGGGATCCACCAGGGTAAGAGGAAAGCTCTCTGAAGCTGTGACATGGGAATTGTCCTGCTGGGTGGCCGTGGCTGTGAGTCTGAAGCACAGCAGCTCTCTGGCCGTGTGGTGCTGCTGGCAGAGCTGGCTGCTGCCCACTCAAGGCTCAGGCAGGCACTGAGCTGCCTTGCTGCGCTGCCAAAACCATCTCAGTGCTCGGGGGCACCTCCCGCCCCTGGTCCCAGTGGGTCCCGTGGCAGTGTCAGAGCAGTGGCTCGTCGGGGTCGGTGCTGCCCCTGCTCTCCACTCGCCCTGGCCCCGGCAGTGCTGGCCCTGCTGCCATGCACACACAGGGAATGGGAACTGCTGCACAGCAGGAGCTGTGCCACTCCTGCTGCTGCTGCTGCTGCTGAAGACACCTTGAATGGACTAGTGGGACTGTGGGCTGTATTGGCCTGTGATAGCAAGGTCATGAAGGCAGAGGTGCAGATGGTCCTGTCAGTCCTATTTCTGCCTGTTTCTGGAACCCAAAGAATCCCTCTTGATCCTGTGAGTACTGTTTTCAAAGTAATTGTTCCTTTGTTGTTGTTATTTTCCCTTTGGACAGCATCCATATTTGAAGCCAGCTGAGCCTCTCTCCAGACTGGCATCTCTGATCCCTGCAGTGAATCCATGGAGGCAGTTCAAGAGGTGGTGATGATCATTTCAGGATGACACTCTAGTTCAAGTTCTGAGTGGGTCTCAGAATAAAAACTGTATCAAACCTCAACTCCATTGGGAGGTTCCCTTCCTTGTAATCCTGTGAATAAATGCTACATTGCCTTTGAGCATTTTTTTTCAAATGGAAAGTTCCATTTATAGTGGTTTTGGTATGATTAGGAATGGGGAAGTATCTCCTTCTGATGCCCAAATAGTTTTTGCTATTTTTTCCCTTCATATGTATTCATAGATTTGTACACTACTGTTGTATTGTTACATAGTTCCGGGGTAACTTCAGTACTTTTCCCCTCCTGATAGGCAGAAGGACAAAACACATGCCAAAGGCTCCTATCCTATGTTAGCTCCTCTGTGAACCAGGGTTAAAACATGTTCTCAAGGTGCATTCTCATAAAGTAGGTATAGCCTGTACAGCTAGTACAGCTAGTGGCAAGAAAGAGGGGCTCCAGAAGAGGTGGAAAGAAAAGGAGGAAATTTCCGCATTATTGTGCTTCTACTTGGGAATTCTTGTCAATCATGCTAATTTTCCAGACTTATAAAACCACTTTCACCCTATGTGGGATGGTCATTTTTCCATATCTGCCTCTGGAGTCTTCCAGTTAGAAAGCAGAATTGATATAACCTCCTCTATTAATATTGACTCAAAAGTGTGTTGTTTTGTGTATTAATGTTTCTCAATCATATGAATATGACAGACTGACCAGCCAACAGCAGGATCGACCCACCAGGGGAATTTCTCCTGCTTTGTGACTCAGGAGAACTTCCCCAGCTATTTTGTGTTTGCTGTAGGGAAGCTTGGGCTGATTTGCATAAATTCACAGGATCGACCAGTGCTGGGAGGGCTGCACCTTGCTGCCCTAGTGAGAGGTGTAAAGCTGCACCTTCCCCTTGGAGGCAGCCAAGTACAGCACTTTTGTGCAGAAACACTTAATCAGCCCTGGTTTGCACAGCTGCAGCAACTGGGGTTGCCGGAGTGCCCCTTCCTGCATTGGAAATGAGCTGAGTCAGTCATGGGACAGGGCAGGGCATGCCCAGGTGTGCCCATTGGGAATTCCATCTGTCCCAGGTGTGTCCCGTGCGGCTCCTCAGTGACATCCCACCCAGCCTGGAACATGGAACTCCCCGTTTCCAAGGACACATGGCCATTGTCACCAGCACACGGCAGGACAGGTCAGACCCTTCCGTGGCTGCAGCGAGAGCGGAGGTGTCGGAGCCTTCAGCGAGTGCTGCTCCACACTGGTTGGAACTCACACCTGCTGCTCAAGAGGCTGATCCACACTTGAGTGGAGGTAAATATTTACAGTTCTGTGCAGAAAGGGGGGGCTCACTGACCAATTCACAAAGTCAGCACCAGAAACACCAGAATGTTTCAGTATTTATATGTTTTAGCCAGCAAAGCTATTCACCTTCATTGACTGTAGGTTACGGTATTCTCTTCATAATCAGCATTCTGTCTGCTGTTGGGTACAGATCTTCTTTCTTCTCATGCTAATTACTCTGCATGCTCAGTCTCTCTCTTCTACTTAGAGAAAAATTTCTTGAGTGGGTGGCCATGGTCTGCTCCTGCTGGAACAACCTTTTACCCAACAGAGCTGATTCAACACAGTTGCTGCATTGGCTTTATTCATTTTTGGGGTTCTGCCAAATGTCCTTGTGCAATTCCGAATTCTTTGTGTCCACCATTTAAGGTGCATTCATCTTCCCAAGCCTTGCTAACCTCCCCTAGGTCTGAGGCCACTGAAGCCTATCAAGCCCCACACATGAATAAGGCAATTCAGCCAACAAGTAACCTGCCTTTCCAAGGCCAGGCCATCGCTTGGAGCTTGTTGGCTGCTTCTTGTTTCATGGAGAAAATGTCTGTTTCTGTTAATGAGCCTTGAAAGCCAGAAAGGCCAAACAACAAAGAGCACATATTTTCCTAGCACATATTGCCCACGTTGCAGATGTTGCTGTGGGATCAGTGTGTGTGTGGCAGCGGATCAGCCGAGGCAGGGCGGGATGGCGGAGCTGCGGGCCTGGGCACGATCCACTGTGCTCCGCAGGGCCCAGCCCACACTGCATCCCACAGAGCCCCCACGGCCGCTGCCATGCCCCTCAGGGGGACCCAGAGGGGCAGCACCAGCAGCTGAGGGGCTGTGCCGGGCTCTGGGGTCGGGTCTGGGTCAGGGCTTGGCCATGGTGCTGGTGCCGGGTGCTGCTGACCCTGCGGGACCAGCTGGGCAGGGCTGGGCCCCACTGGTGCCCCACGGCCCCTTTGAGGCAGCCCCGGGGGAAGCGACTCCCAGGGATGACACTGAGGAGCTGCCAGTGCAAGGGGGAGATTCCCCCTGCTCTGACACCACTCAATTCATGCTCTGGGAATGGCTCTTGCTCAAAATGAGTGCACTCCTCATTGTTCCATATTTAGACCAGGGTCACCAAGAATGTAAGGATTAATGAAACCCAGGAGCAGTTATTTTTTTAGTATTGGAAGTAGACATTATTTTATTGCCAGTTCTTCTGCATAGGGGAGAGCTCCAGCCACATACATGCCACTTTCTAAGCATTTACACTTACTGATATATTTTCAGTAAACATAGAAATTCCTGTCCATTGGTTCTAAATGATACACACTCCTCATTTACTACTTATTGTTCTCTCTTGTATTGGATGTTGATTTCTCCCTTCTCATGCAAATTAGTCCCTTTTTTTTCAGTCTGTTTTTAGTTTTTTTCCCCCACAAAAGTTGTTTTAACCTGTGAGGCTGAAATGTCTTTATTAGTTTCTTCTTTATGTTCTGGCCATTCCAATGTGTTCTTGGAGGGCTTGAAGTTTAGATTCAAGGTATCCAGATTTTGAAGCCTTCAGGCTTTGTTTATCGAATGTTATCAGGGTTAGTTTAGAAAAATGAAAAACTTTGGGGATCTAACAATCCAGCTCTGACAACAGATTGCCAAAAGACACCTAGCTACTTACTTTGTAAGGCAGAAAATTACAATGGTTAAGATGAACACACTGCCTATGATTAATTAAACAATTAATTGCAAAGTTATTTAAATTCAGTAACCAGGAGAAAATGTAGGCTAAACAAGCAATGAAAAGCTGCATAATAATCCAAGTTGATGTGTTTGGCACCTTACGTGATTTGTTCCCATTCTTTTATAAATGCATGGATGGTCTTAGAGCAAACTCATTCATGAAGCTGACATAAAAGGATGCAAAGTTCAGGTGACTCCCAGTTCCCCTTCATGCCCAGTCCCTGTCCTAAGCTCTGCCACTGCTGATGACTGAAACAGAAACATTAGTGGAATTGTGCTGAGGCAGCATTTCATGAAAATGACACCCTCACAAGCACAAGTCACAAGTGACATTCTCACAAGCAAAAAATTGAGGGATTTCTAGAAGACTGTTGAGTATTTATTTTGCGATCTTTGCAAGTGAATACTCCAATTGCATTAAAAGTTCAGGCAAATTTCAGATGAACACCTTTTTAGCTTCCCTGCCAGCCACTTTTGTTTTCAGAATGAAGCAGTTGGATGGCAGTAGGTTGTTTTTGTTAAAAAGTATGCTTATGCCAGTAGACATTGTAGCGATGTTTGAGCTCCAGGGTGGCACATTCTTGACTAAATAATGAGTTCAGGACACAATCCAAATTTTGTTACATCTGAGTAACCTGAGGTAAACTGTTTCCATTTCACACCTATGCAAACAATTGCATCTAGAGTTGAGGAAAACACGAAGGGTTTTGGTGCCTGTTCGAGTTAAAATTCAGCTTTTGCAGTTGAAATTCTTCTTGGAGCTCACTCCAGCATGTGCTTCCTTAGTACCAGATAAATCCCAGCCTGGAGTGCTGCCCAAACCTTGTGATCTTTTTGGGAACCACTCTCACCTGGTTTGTCAGCTGAGCTCTGGCCAATTCAGTTGTACTCAGGCATTGGATTTCAACAGAAACCCTTGCCTATAAATTCCAGCAATTGGGAAAGAATGGCTTTCTCCTTGAACTCTTGGCTGCATTGGAGGCTCAGTGATGGTCACTCACTGAAAGTGCAGCTCTTGCTCTGCCTTAGCTTAGTGCAGAGCATTTTAAGGTGACAGTGTTGTGTCTTTTTGGAGAGACAAAATTAAACCCACAAATTTCTCATTAGGGATGTGCGGTTTCATATGTGAATGATGATTTCTGTGATTCTTGGTGAGAGTTTGCATAGATCCTGAGGGAATACTTCACATTGAGCAATTGGTATTGAAGAGTGGCAGTAGTGAGACAATTGTGGAAATGGGGCTGGCAAATTTTGCTTTGGCCTGGCACAGAGGAACTCAGGTGAGACAGGTCTGGTTGCTGGTAGGGTAGAGGGTGCCCTTGCAACATGCTCCACCTAGTGCCAGTCAGGGATTGGGCTTTGTTACAGAATCAGAGAATATTCTGACCTCACAGTGATCCACAAGGATATGCAAGTTCAGCTCTGTCTCAAAGAATTCCATCATAATTTTAAATCAACTTGCTTGCCTTCTCCCAAACTCCCCTTATGACATTTCTTTTTCTGTTTCTGTTTCCTTTGGGAAAACAAGCAGACATCATAAGAGCCCAACCAAACATTTCACATTGTGCACCTGAGAAGAAGAAAACAGCCATGAAGCCAGCAGAGAGTGAAGAGAGTCCTTGCACTGCTGTTTATCGCCGACCCTACAGGGACAGGGTGATTCATTTGCTTGCTCTGAGGACATACAAGAAGCCAGAGTTACTTGCCCACTTGCAGAGAGATGGAGTCATGCAAAAGGACAAGGGAACCCTTGGCAAGATCCTCCAGCAGGTGAGATTGTGCAGTTTGGCTCCAGCAATTTTCTTCTGCCACATTGTTCTTTTATCCTTCATTTTTTACTTGTTCCTCCACTGTTTAAATAAGAAACTTTCCTTTTAAAATATTTCCTGTTTAACATGGCTGTTGTTGAATTATGCAAACATTCATAGATCATCAGAATATTTCCTCTTTTGCTATGAGCAACGTCCGGGGGGATAATTCAGATGGACACAGCTTTGGATGCACAGAGTTGCTTCTTAAATGGATTCACATCCGCGCTTCCCTTTCCAACACAATCTTAGTTCTGGTTTTAAGACATGAATTCTTGATTCTGGGTATTTTTGTTACTTTGCATTTTTTTATAACGAGAGACAGCCATCAACAGAGACCACCAGAGCAATATCAGTGTTTATTATGTTTCCAAAGAAAGAAAAAGGGCCAATTTTGAGAGATGATGGTGGTGTGTTGTTGAGTTATTTAATGTTATAGCGATCAAATTGATGGAAATTTTCCTGTCTCCATCTCAGCAGGAACTCTCAGCAGTGTCAGGTGATGAAGTCTAAACCAGCACACTTCATATCAGTGGTCTTGAGGTTTTACTACCTCATTTTACCTTTTTGAGTAGATTTTGTATTTGTCTTGAGAAAGATATGAACCTCATTTACTGTCAAAGGAATAGAACAAGACAAGAGCACGACTTTCTCATAGAAGGACTCTGCAGGAATGAACCCTGGCTCTGCCACATGAAGAGGGAGGGACATTGGGCCTGACCAGCTCTGCTTACACATTGTGCCACTAAATGTTGTTTTGAAAGGAACACTTATGAAATATGAATACTCACTTATTTCCAATCAGTGATACTTTGATTCAGCTTAAAACTCATGTGATAGAGGAATAAATCCTCTCTGTGTCAAAGAATATTGTTCAGTTCCAGTTGGGTGAACACAAAGAGGTGTTCAGAACTAGTTGGATTTCTGTAGTTTGCATTTAGCAACCATAATAAAGGTATGTTTTTTGAAATGTCTACCTGTAGGTAGCCAACCTGAATATAAAGGATAATTCCTTCAGTCTGAAGGAACATCTATTTCAAACCCTTCAGACTGATTGGCCTGGCTACACTGAAATGGATAGGGAGAAGTTGAAGGTGATACTTGCTAGGTAAGTTCAGTCTTTAGAGGAAGGAGAAGAGACTCTTCAGAACAAACACCCTGGGAGATGAAGCCTCACTTGTTAGAATATGCTGAGTCAGCAGCAACCCATCAGGGTCCTGCAGTCCAACTCCCTGGCCCTGCACAGGACACCACAAGAATCACACCCTGTGCCCAAGACTATTGTCCAAATGCTTCATGAGCTCCTGCTACAGTGAGCAGGGGCCACGAGAGCCTGTTCCAGTGCTTGGGCACTCTCTGGGGCAAGAATCCAGCCTAAAGCTCCCTCAAATCAGCTTCATGCTGTTTCCTTGGCTCCTGACACTGAATGTCTGTATAACCTGAAACAAAAGAACTATGACTGTTGATATTGAGACCTTAGAACATGAAATGTTTCACCACCCTCACAGCAAATCAACTCCATCTCAGAACCCCAACAGCACCAGGCAAGCACCATCTCCAGGACCTTCTGAGACACATGCTCCAGCAAGACCTGCTCAGGTACTTGGTGCATTTTTAACATTCTCTATTGTGTATTAAGGTTTGGCCCTCTGCTGATGGTGTAAAAGCTGTGATGTGACCAGGCACAAAGCATGTTGTGCCTCAGGCATTCTGACTGCTTTGGCAGGAAGGTTGTGATCAGAAGAGAGGATCCTGCAGGGGTGCAGCAGCACTGTCCTGAGCCAACTTTCTGCTCTGCCAGGAGACTTGAGCTCAGTCCCCACTCTCAACTCATTCCCTGCAGAAGGACTCAAAGGCTGGCTCTGCATGCATGACAAAACTGGGACAAAAGACTACTGTACATAAGAGGCTGCTGTACATAAAAGGGTGGGGCAGATGGGGCCCTCTGGCTTCCTTTTCCCTTTCTCTTGCTTTCATTCTCATTGTTTACTCCAGATCTACACTATCCATGTGAAAGGACCAGCACAGGATCTAGGGAAGTGTGATATTCCCTCACTCCCTTCTCTGCCTTAATTTCGCTCCTCCTTTGCCCTGCCTGGGAACAGCATGGCTGTCCTGTTCTACTCAATCCTCAGTCCTGGATTTTGCTGTGGGAGTGAGGAGCTTGTGCCCGTGTGTTGTGCCTTGTGAGCCACCACCTTTGAGAAGGTCCTTGGGAGGAGCTGAGAGATGGAAGTGAACTGAAGAAAATGGAAGAGCTCATAAGTCACCACTTGTGAAAGTCTCTTGCGTAAAGTAAAGAATATTTCAGCCATCAGCTTTTGAGTTTAAAGAGTGGAGTGGCTGCTGGAGTGAAGGCAACTGCACCTAAAAGCACAAGATTATCCTGACATGTGACTGATGTCTTTTTTCATCATCCTGATGAGAATTCATAACCAACCAGCACACCCTGAACTCCTGGGTTGTGTCAGTGACGCACTGATCTTGTCTTTAACAGGGAGACAGCTAAAACAGACTCTTTAGTAAATCATATGTGTATGTGTGACAGCAAGAGCTGTGTACAAGCATGAATTGGGAGCTAGAAAAAAACAACTGGACCTCCCCATTTTGGGGAAGCCTTAGACAGAGTTGCTGAAGGGAGTGCCTTTCTACCAAAGCCTTTTAGCTACAGACTTGAAGTCTTGATGAGAAAGTAGAAATGACATAGAACATGAATGATCTTTTTATTTAAGGAAAATTTGTTTTTAACCATTGGCACTTCAGAAATGCTGCTATTTTACAAATGGGAGCAAATCCTGATCCTGATCATAGATTAATGAATTAATTATTTGGTTATTGATGCAGAAACAGCCTCTGGCTTCTGACTTCACCAGTCCTGTGCTGAGCAAGAAGAGGCGAATTGGTCACCAGCAGTTCACCAGTCACGTCCAGCCAGCAGCTGGAGGTCTCTCTTCCTCCTGGGTGCTGCCTTCCACAGCCCTTTGTAATCAGAACATGTCTCCAAGGGTTGGCTCCATTTCCCCCTGCACCCATGAGGTGCACCAGAACAACAAGATCCAGAGTTCTAGAGTCCCAGAGCCTGCCATGGAGCAGATGGGGAGAAAAATGATTTGGAAAGCCTGAAGCAGTCACATCCTTTGGATTTTGATGAAGGTATTAATATGCCGCTTTTCCTAACTCCTCCCTGGAGAACTGTGGTGTAAAGATTTGGTTATTCAGACAGCCTCTGCCTGAATTAGGTGACAACTGAGATCCTTTTCAGTTGCACAGGTGTTATTAACAGTAAATGCAACCCAGAGAGATAGAAAGGAATAAGAGAGGAGAGGTGGGGTGTAGAGAAGAGAGAAACATTAGGTATGAAAACATCACCACCACATGGATTCTCTTTGGTACAGCCAGTCCTTCTTCACCCTTGGTCTTGCTGTTGGTGGGGGTCCCCAGGTGGCTCTGGAGGTACCACCTTTACACTGCCCAAGATTCGAGTACCCACAGGTACAGATGATCACAGCTGCTCTTAGATCTCGGGCTGGAAGGGATGCAAGTGTCTTTTCCTTTCCCACAGTCTCTACAGCAAGAAAAAGGTTCTTGCTTGAGTGTAAAAACATGCGAGCATTGTTCTTCAGGAGCCACAAAATTCAGAGCAGCTGGTGAAGAAAAAATCTGGACTGTGTTTCAAGTTGGGGCTTAGGCTGCAGCTTTTGTGCTGACTAAGAAATGAGAGCAAATGCACTTTTGGAAATGAAATGCTCACAGCAAAGCTCTTCTTACAGGTTGTATTGAACATACCATGACTCTCCTGCTGACAAGAGTGCAGAAAATTTTCATCCAAACTTTGTTTCATGGAAACTTTGGGCCTCTAGAATGGACAAGGAAGTGGCCATAAAACATGGCATGAGAAGAACTCCAGCCTTTTTCTCTATTTCTTTTTAGAACCTCCATGTTCATCACTCTCTCTCCCCCTCTGTCTATATCAAGCTGTTGTGTTTTGTGAAACTGCATCTGCTGCTGCATGACTGGAATGGCTGTGGAGATGCCACCTCATGCATTCAAAACAGAAAAGCTGAGCTGGGCTTTACACCATGGTAGTGCATTAGAGAAAAGTGGCCATGCCTTTTTTCTACAGCCCAGAACTGGCCACTGGAGAGAAAGCTCTGTGTGCCCCATTATTGATTTTTGGAGCTTTTTTCAGAGTAATTTACTGTGATAACAAAGCTCTGAAGGACTTTTACAAGACCACCCAGTGGGTATTTTTTGGCTTTTGAAAGATCTCCTGATGAAGAGTGTCAAAAATTCTGCTTTTCTGCAGGAGAAGGAAAACAAACTTCCATTGTCTCCACATGCTCTGCCACAAACACCCAAGCAGACTACTTGAGGTGAGTGAAAAAGCAGTTGAGCCTTGCCACTAGCAGTGGGTGCCCTGTGAATCTCTTCCCAGTTTTGAAAGGATGATATTGAGAAGGTTTTGCTGGCCCTGCACGGCTAAGAGCTGAAATGAACACCGAGGTGGGTTCAGGCTGGGCTGGCCCTCCCTTCCTGCAGTGCAGTTGCTCAGGGTCAGCTGCAGCAGTGGTGCTGCTTCCCCCCCTTATATTTGCAGTGCAGGAGGGGAGGCAGAACTGTGTGTGTGTGGTATGAAACACTGGAAAGGCTGCCAGCTGCTGTCAGAGCAGTGATGTTGGCAAAGGCACCCAGGCCTCCTGCAGCCCTGGGGCTCTGGGGCAGCTGTGCCCTTTGGAGCAGGCACTGCAGGGCCCTGGGTCACATTGGATACAGCCAGGGATGCTCTGTGGGAAGACTGAGGGCAAGGTGGTCCTGCAGGGGAGCAGCTGAGTGAGGCCTGTGCAAGGACTCTTGCCAGGAAATGAAACTGGGCAGATGTCAGAAATCCAGGCTATTTCTTCTCTAGTACCTCCCCAGATGTTGAAAGACATCTGTGGATTTCAGAACACACCAGCACAGCAGTCAGGTGCATCTGGCCTGGGATGCATCCCTGGCACAAGCTGCTCTCTGTCCTGGTACTGAATTTCAACTTGTTAATGTTTTAATGCTTGCAGCAATTAATCTCAGGGTGTTTACAAGGATTTTTTCCCTTGTGAGGGAGTTTTTGTCATTCAAAAGAAGCTGATGTGCAGGCCAGGAGGAGCAGAAGCATTGGTGTGTCAGTGTTGGGAAATGGTGTCTGTTATTCTCATTGACACTTCTTCTTGGATTTGTATCACGAGCTTGGTAAACCTCACTCGTTTTTATTTGAATGAGAAGGGAATGAAAAAAAATTTTCTCCCATCAGTGGCTTTCAGCATTAATGAGTTTTACCCTCGTTAGGAGCTGATGTGGTTTGTGTTTTTGTAGTTGCACTTTCAGACTTATACAGAGTTTGTTTTTAATGGCTGCATTACAAGTACCTCTGATCAAGGCTCAGTTTTATAAATGCTGTCCACTAGAAAAATCAAATATTATCAAAACCTCTGCTTTGCCTTTAGACAGGCAGACATCAATGTAGGTCAAATATTCAATTCTGTGTAATCAAAACCATAAATTCAGTTCCTGCCAAAAATGTATTTCAGATGGGTTCTCAAAAGTAAATGTATATTTAAAAGTTTTTCCTATATAGAAAGATAATATAGCTTAGCAATGTTTATTCTCTTCCTGAAGTTGTGGTCTTTGTTGGTCATTTGATATTTGAAAGAAGTGCCAATATTTTCTAAATGTGCTTCACTTGCTAATGAAGAAAACCTCTACAATATAAACTATTAGTAACTAAGTGTCATAGAAATGTGGCAGATTTCTGGAGTGACCTGACTACATCCTCTTAAAGCAAAGAATTTGCCTGTAGAAACAGTCAATCCCAGAGCAACCAACTCGAACCTTGGGAGTCTCTGTTTGACATTTGCCACTATTTGCCATGTGCAAAACTACACATGTGCTTTATGGAATAGTAACACATTAGAATGTTCTCTTAGAGTTCACTCACAGAAAAATGATCCATTTTTTTCCTTTAGAAAATACAGTGCCATAGTCTCCTTGGAGCAACGCCAGAACTACAAGGATGACTTCAATGCAGAGTATGAGGAATACAGGAATTTACATTTTCAGATTGATAAGATCAACAAAGATTTTACACAGTTTTATGAGCAATGGAAGTGCCTGATTCCAGGGTCTGAAGCCTATGAGGTAAAGAAAGATAAAACTCTGAGGAGTGTGTTTCATCCCAGCAATGTTTTGGATTTCCTGGAGCTGCTCAGTGAGACAAAGGGAAACTGCAGCATTGGCATATGTGCTCAGACACTGCTTGGGCTGGGTCTGATTTTTGTGAAACCCTGCCCAAAACACCCTGTTTGAGCTGTCTGTGAACAAAGAGTAAGATGAGGTGTGTCCCAAGCAGAGTCTTGGAGCATGTGCTCCTTCTGTTCCCTATTGAGAGGCTTAATTGCAGATCTTGGGGGATGCTGGAGCTGGGGATTGGTTTTTGCCAAGCTCCCAGAAGAGTGGTGGCTCACAGAGAAGAAAATGTCTAGAATCAAACTGAGGGTATTTTACTGTTTTACCTTGGTTTACATTTTATGGTTGTAGTAAAACATTCTTCATGGTTTTTTTCTGCAGATGCTGCTTCATCGAATCCTGACAGAGTATCAGCAGTTACAGCAGGTATGTGTGGCACCAGACCTGCAGGGCCATGGGTACTGCTGAGTGTGGCTCAAGGCTTTTTTAAAGCAAAGGGCATCAGATTCTAAACTCTGCAGAAATGTTTGCATGCCCTAATTCTCTTTTGCTTTCTCCTTCACAGGGCAGCCCCAGCTACTCTGAAATGAAGAGCAGGTGCCAGTACCTCCACAAAAAGCTGTCCCATATTCAGAGCCGAATATCTGAATTTGACAAGCAATAAGTGGAGTCCTGGCGCCACACATCTGCTGCAGCCATAAAAACCAGTGACCTCTGGATTTTTATTTCAAATTTGAGATTAGGTGTTTAGGATTATGTAAGTTAGTATTGAACAGTAGTTTATGTTAGAACTGAGGAGTTGATTCTTTGTTGAAAATGTAGGATTAGATCAAAGAAGTTTAGGCAGTTTTAGAAGTAGAAAGAAGTTAGTATTGAACTTGAACAATAAAGACATTTCACTGTTGATAACTCCTTTGCTCATTTGGGCTTGAATGGTATTTGGAGGGGCTTTCATCTGGTCCATTTTTTTCTTCAAGCCTCTTGGTTTATCCTTTGAATTAAAATATTTCAGTACGAGGTGGAAGCCCAGTACCTCTAATATGAAATTGTGCAAATTTGAAGAAAATATTGCGGCAAAATTAAATTTTTATGATAATAATTATAGGTGTGTTATTTGAACTTCCTTTAAATTTAAACACTTTGCATTAGGCAGAAGAGCCATTATTAAATTTGTGACAATATTCAGGTGTGAAAATACAGAAATCCTTGAATACTTTCACAGCCCACACATCTCCACCAGAATGGCATCAAATAATGCACAGGTATGGAGACAATGAACTGGTGCTGCACTTATTTGTCAGTGGGCAGAGCTGTGGGAGGCAAGAATTCAAGGTGATTTCAGAACAGGATGAAGAAAGGGAAAGACAACTTCCATCTGGAGACAGAGTAGCACTGCTGTGCTGACCCAGGCAGAACAGGGCACAAGTTTCAAATCACTAGGAAAAAAGAGTTTTCTGGAAGGAAACCCTGCTATCTAAGCACTAGTGTTCTTTCCACAGCACATAGAGTTTAGAGCATGAACGTACATCAAATGTAAACATTCCTGTAAAGTGTTAGAAAAAAGTCATTTATCTATGATTATTTCCACAAATATAGCCATGAATGAATAAAAAACCTCCACACCTACGTATATCATTAAGCAGGATACTCTGTAGATTCTCACATTAACACTGGCATAATTATGTAGGAGACTTGCAAAGTTTTAAAGATTTTTATTCTTCGTTTTCTTCTTCAAAACCTCCAAAACATGATGAAATTCACTTTTTAAACTGCAGACTGCTGTGTGCTGAAGCAAGCCATTATTTGCTTACTCATCATCATCTTTTCCCTGTCTGTTAAAGTCACTGATGCATTAATTGTTCATCCAAACTTGAAACAGTTCATGAGGAATTCTGAAGACACAATTAATGCACTGATTTCAATTTAATTCATGTCCTCTGCCTCTTCAAGCTGAAATACTATTTATTACATGTCAGAATTAAGTCCTGATACCTAATAAGTGGGGAAATATGAACTATAGTGACTAGATGACCATGTTTCAAGGGATCATTGCATTTTAGTCTTATTTGGACAAATTAGTGATCCAAGAAAGAAAAGACTGGTCAATTATCAGAGTGGAAGTAGGTGAAAAAGATCTAGGTGGGGTGCAGTTGGAGGCAAAAATTAATTATGTGGGAAAATGATTCTATATCCGATGATTTTAACATTACTACATGCATGATCTTCAAACAAACACATGGGGAAAAACTCTCATGACATAAATGTTGGTATTCCATACATTGAAAGAAGGAAGGGGAGAAAGAAAGCATGGAGTTTCCAGGAGTATCCAAATCAAGCACTTTATTCAGCATCACTATGAAATTTTCATTAAGGAAAAACACTAAATGGAGGGCTCATCACCCATTCAATTTTTTACTAACATTCAGTGAAAGAGACTAATTTCAGTGTAAAAGCTTGCATGTTGAAAACATGAGTGTGTTGAGAGATTTTTAAATCTGGCCCAAAGACAATTCACTGTTCAAAATCCAAGTCTAAAACTTTTCAAATTAAATGACCCTGGATGAAGTAGGAAACACCAGTCCTTCCCTTGAACCTTGACTTGCTTCTTCTAGCTCAATCCTGAAAATGGTAAAAGAAGATCCCTCAGAAATCAAATGAGCAGCAGGGTATATCCCTAAAAGGCAGCTGTAGATCTGAAATAACTTGGGAATCAGAGAGACATCAGTGAGCAACTTTTGAGTCAAACTGTTAGTGAAGAACCTTGTTCCAAGGAAAGGACAGTTTTTCTCAAGGAAGTTGAGCAGCAGGATATCGAGGCTCATGGAGCTGGCAGGGATAAAGCAGACAAAGTGGGACATTTGTAGAAATTAACCCTGTGATTCAGTGATAACAGCAGGATGAAGAACCATTCTATCAGACCCTAGGATTAGTAAGAAATGTAGATGCTCTGTTTATTATATTAGGCCAAGCTGTTCCTTGTCAGGTGGCAGCAGCTGCTCAGCAGAAGGCACAGCTTTAACTCGAGCTCATCACACCTGGAGGCAGCCCTAGAAGTGCTGCACACCTCAGCTGGTGCCAGAGCACAGGGACACCCGGACACCCTCTTGAGACCTGTGTGTGCCATGAACTAAAGGCATCTCCCCAGACCAAGATATCCAATCCAGCACTCAGCACAGATGTCACTGCCAGGGAAGTCTGCATACAGAGAAAATACAGTCACAAAACCTATTGGGAAA
>NW_027636096.1:145339-190196 GCF_903797595.1 Erithacus rubecula | reverse complement strand
TTGAGATCGATTCCTGTCCTGTATTCTCTGCCTGGTTACCATTCACATATTCCCAGTCCCATATCTCTGTCCTGTTCCCCTTCTAGTATTCCTGATCCCCAGTCCCATTCCCATATTCCATTTCTATATTCTCCAGTCACCTTCCCATATTCCCCATTCCAATCCTGTTGCCCTATCCCTATGTCTGTTCCCTGTCCTATATTCTAAATCCCCATGCCATATTTTCTCCCCAGTTTCTATTTCCATATTTCCTGTTGTGTTCCCGTATTTCAATTTCCTTTTCCTGTTTCCATTCCAGTTCTGATGTCCCTTTCCAGTCTCCCACTCTCTGTCCCGTCCATTCCCGATTGTGGGCAGAGTGGAACAGAGAAGCCTCTCTGACTCCCTCCAAGAGAGAATAGTATGCAAGAATTAATTTAAAAATGTTTTGAGAAATTAAATACACGAAACCACACAGACATGAAATAGAGGTCTAAGTTTTAGTATAAGGAATTATAAGTATTAAGTAGCATAAATATGAAGTAGAAGTTTAAATCTTAGTGTGAAGTTCATAGAAATATGTTTTAAATACTATGAAAAGTAAAAGCCGTGGAATGTCCTATAAAACAGTGGCTGCATTGAGACATTAAAAACTTAGTTCTAGACAAAATAAAATTATAGTAGGAATATTTTATATATTCTTCACATTGAACAGATAGGCCATATGCACAAGTTATATGTAGACTTTAGTGTTAGGGAATTCTTATAGGCTTAGGAGAAATTTGTCATTTTTATGGTTTTGGCTCATTGGGTAATTTGTCAAAAAAAAATCCCCGTATTGGAGTCAGAGCTCTTTTTCACTCCTCTCTCTTTACTCTGTCCTCTCCACCACAATCATCATCACCACTACCAGCACATGAGAGAAGAAGAAGAGGAAGATGAAGAAGAAAAGAACAGAAGAAGAAAGGCCAGGGAGCATCTGCCTCTGGAGACTCTGCACCAGCCGCAGCTTCGACCTCTTGCAGCAGAGAGCTGCTCCTGCTTCCATCAGGACTTTATGGCAGAGAGATTGAACAGGGACTGGAGAGCCTTGGGCTCTTTGCCTTTGGAGCCTGACGTGCCTTCACAAGAAACAACTTTACAGCAGCCAGCAGCTGCTCTGCTCTGGGAAGATCTAAAGCCACAACCAATCCCCACAACCGGTGCCAGTCCCAGTTGTGGACACTGCTGGAGGCCTAGGCACGTTTGAGCTAGACCTTTATCTCAAGTTCTAAGTATATTTGTCAGGCCATGAAACTTCCTCAGCCTCTAGCCAGGATTTTTCCCAGGCTAGAGATTTCTTCTTTATTGTAAACACAAGTGAAAGAATCATAAAAGAGATAAACACCTGCAAAGTCCATGAGAAAGTCAGGGAGGAGACGTGTCTCCTTCTCTGATCAATGATCTCTCTGCATTTTGTTTTCCACGAATTGTCTTAAGGCAATGGTTTCTTTTAATAATTTGCTCTTTCTTGCTCTTTCCTGCACCAAGTAAGAGAGTGTCTTTTTGCTGTTTTTTCACTGCTCCGTATCTTTCTCCACACCAACATATGGAGGTCCCACCGAGAGATCGTTACTCGAGTGGATCGGGATCGCCCTCAGCGATCTCTGACCGACCAACAGCACTGGGAAAACTCGGAGCTGACAGCCTGCAAAAACCGGGACGGACCCTGGAGGCCTGTCCTAACCGGGGTGCGGCCCGTGCTGGGGTTTGTAGCCAGAGCTGCACCGAGCAGACTGAAACCCAGAAAACCAGGGCTGCGAACCTGGGGCCAGGACCAGAGCCGGGATCGCTGCCGGAGTCGAGAGCCATCTGGGACACGGCGGAGACCCGCCTGACTACGGCAGGACGGGAAACCCGCAGAAATCATTGGCTTTTCTCCTCTCCCACCGAGTGAGCGCGATCGGAGCCGCTCTTTGATCTTCGGAGCGGCGGCGGAGCGGGAGTCCCTGCAGCGCGGAGTCGTGCGGAGCCGAGCGCCGACGAGCCTGGACAGCGAGAGCTGCGAGCAGCGTCTCGACTGTTTTCTCCCCCATCCGAGAAAGGTACTGTTCTCGTTCCCCCCCCTACGCCAGGACCAAGAAATGGCTTTTTCTTGAAAGGCTTGCGGAGAGTTGGGAGACCGATTGTTTAAAGCCCTTCGGGGAGGGGATGTCTCACTTTCCCCTCTGGTGCACGCCTGGGTGACCATTAGTCAGAGATTAATGGACACAGGCGAAGGCGGGAGAGACAGGCTCTGGATCCGGCACAGCGCTAACGCAGCTATTCCGCCTGATGCGGTGGAGCAATTCTTACTCGCGGCCGTGTCAGGGCAAGCGACAGCCCTGCATGCGGCACTGCTGCCCTACGCGACCACCCCCGCGGAACCGCCGCAGATCGCGGGCGGCCCGGCCGCGGGGCCGAGCCCCTTGCCGCCTGCGGGCCCGCCCCAGGCCAGGGCAGCAGGCGTGTCCTGCCGCGCTGACGGCGCTGGGCGCTGCCGGCTCGGAGCGGCCCCAGCTGGAGCAGCCCCCGTGCAGCCAGCGCTGCCTGGGGGGGCGGCCCCCGCCCTTGTGGGGCCGCTCGCTGCCGAGAAGGAGGTGCCGTCAGCCGGCCCCTCCACCGTGCCGGTGCCGCCGCTCGATCCGCCTGCCGGGGCAGAGCCTCCCCCTGAAAAGGTGCGGGTGGTGCTGGCCCGTCCGTCCCCGGTGCCGTCTGACCGTGACCCGCCTGCTGAGAGGAGCCGTCGGCACCAGCCACCCCAGAGAAGGAGCTGCTGCCGGCGCCTCCCTCCTCTCCGGAGACCGACCTGCCCGCCCGAGCAGGGTCTGGGCTGCCCTTCTCTGCCTCAGCAGAGGTGGGGCTGCCTTCTCTTCTTCCCTCAGTTTCTCCATTCGTTCACCCGGGAGCGGTGCTGACCCCAGCGCTGGACCCCACGAACGGACCCCTCCCATCGGCATTTCCAGCTGCTTCGCCGCCCCCCACCCTGTGCTGACAGCAACGATGGCTTTGTCCTCACTTCAAAGGGGGAGCAGCGGGGGCTGGTTTCATTCCTGCAGTGGGCATGGGAGGAGGGAGCGCTGGGGCAGATGTTTCTGAGCTCTATTCCCTTGTTCTAAGGGAAGAGCTGAAAACTTGCAGTGATGATATCCAAATGAGAGAGGCTCAGGCTGTTCTGTGCCTGTGCCTGATGCTGTTCCTATTGTAGGAGAGCGAAATTGGAAAAAGAGAAAGAAAAGATCTCACCAATCCAGTTATTGTGAATCACCTTTGCCTCATTTCAGGCTTCAGATGAGACATGCCTGGGTCTTTGCTACTGACCATCAAGGTGTCTGCCCTGACCTGCACCAGGGGCAGAGTGTGATCACAGCTCAGCTTTCACATGCTGACCATCTCACCACACACCAACCGGAGAAAACACTGACCAGATGAACCCTGTTCAAGCAGAGAATGGACATTCATCTTTTCATATTGGAACTGTTGATATAGTTTTCATTGTTTTATTCAAATAATTACTTAGTGGTGGATTTTTCACTGTTTGATAAGTTTGGTGAATGGTGATGGGTTTTGTTATTGTATTAGAATTAAGTTTTAGAATTGAGTTTGTTAAAAGCACCAGTTGTGAAGATTTCCCTAAGCACTTCAGGTATCCACAAATCTTCTGAGGAGTGGTGTTTGTTCTCCTTTGACAAAGGGCCCTGTGGAGGACTACAAACACTTCTCTTTCTTTTCTTTTCTAAAAACTAAAAGGTGGAATTGTGGACACTGCTGAAGGCCTAGGCACATTTTAGCTAGGCCTTTTTTCTCAAGTTCTAAGTATTTTTCTCGGGCCATGAAACTTTCTCAGCCTCTAGCCAGGATTTTTCCCAGGCTAGAGACTCCTTCTTTACTGTAAACACAAGAGAAAGAATCATAACAGAGATAAACACCTGTAAGGTCCATGAGAAAGCCAGGGACAAGAGGTGTCTCCTTCTCTGACCAATGATCTGTCTCTATTTTGTTTTGCATGAACTGCCTCATTTAAGGCAATGGTTTCTTTCAATAAATTGCTGTTTCTTGCTCTTTTCTGCACCATGCAAGAGAGTGTATTGTTGCTGGTTTTTTGTTGCTCTGTATCTTTCTCCACAGAGAAAGAGGCAACAGAGCAGGACACTTTATTTTACCTCAATGCACAGTGATGATGGCTCCCTACTGTCTCTGCTGAACACAAGCACAGTAGATAGTGATGTAGCAATACTGAGACTAATGGCATCTCTTAATGAAAACAGCAGTCTGAACAGTCTGTAATGAGTTCCATTCTGAATGCTCTGCAGAAACCAACAGGCACTTTATTGTTTCTGGAAAGCACAGAGTGCTCATACTCCTCAGGGCATCCTCAGGTTCCTGGTCCCTCAGGCTGTAGATGAGGGGGTGCAGTGTTGGAGGCAGCAGCAAGCACAGAAGTGACCGTGCCAGAGCCAGGGATGGGCACCAGGGTGGCACAGGTGACCTCTGGGCTTTGCAGAGCCCAGGCACAAGGGCTGTGCCAGAGCCAGGGCTGAGCTGTCTCTCTGTGGGCTGGGGCAGAGCCCAGCCAGAAATCCCCCCTGAGGCAGCAGCTCTGCACTGGTGGCCACCAGGCCAGCTTGCCAGAGGAGGCTTCTGGCCATGCCCTGCAGGGAACTGCTGCTGCCAAGGTGCCTTTGGTGTCTCAGGCTCTCCCTGGCACAGCTCCCACCATGGCACTCTGCTCTTGTCCCCGAGCCCTTCCCTGTGCTGGGGCTGCCTCAGGCTTTTCCTGCAGCAGGACCTGGCCTGGCCATGGCCCAGGAAAGGCAGCTCCTGCTGGAGCAGGAGGCTCTGCCTGCAATGGGCTCCAACAGCTCCAGCAAGGACCTGTTTGCAAAGCCCCAGGGGGAAATGAAAGAGGGAGGGTCATGCTGCCTTTGGGGTGAATAATGCTGAAACCAGCCCGACTCCTCCATCCCAAAGTTCAACATCCTGAGAGGGAGCTGAAGCTGTGGCAGAGCTGGGAAAATCCCCAGAGCAGGGAACAACCAAGTGGCACCACAGAGAACTTCTGCAGAGCTGTTGAGATGGCACAGACTGGGCACATCTGACTGACAGCACTTCAGACTAGAAAAGCCCTGTCCTAAATATTAGTGGCAGCATCTCCTGACATTTCCCTTCTTAGGGGTGTGTGGAGATTCCTCCCTGGAGTGGAGACACCCCTCAGGGTCACTGCTTGAGGCTGAACTAAGGAGATTTGCCCAGGGTCGTTGGTCTGGGGGAGTGACACCCATCTCTACTTAGTTCTGCTTTGATACACTTGCTTCAAAATTGCTTCCTAGGGCATGATATTAAAATAGATGTTACAGCTCCTAAACTGTGGAGAAAGTAATTCTGATTAAGACCTTTTTGCCTACTCATGATCATAATCAACCATATATCTATGCATATAAATACTTCTAGATTTCCATCCTTAATGTTGAGGGACAAAGTTATACAAAGGTTCAATTCCAGCCTTATAATACTTTATCAATAAATTCTTGGCAAAGCCTGGCGCTGGGATTGGATCCAGGCATTCTTAGGCTCCTCTAAAAGAAGGAGTTTAGAAAGCCTGGGGTCCTGGTTTAGGGGAGCAATTGGGGTGTTGGGGATCCTTTGTGCCCCTCGTGACCCAACAAGAGCTTCTCTAATAAACTTGGCCTGAAGCTCCCACGGAGCACATGACAGGAACTCCAGTGAGTGTCTGTGACATCCCAGCCCTTTGGCAGCCTGGGCACTCCTGGGGACTCCCTGTGAGTGTCTGTGACATCCCAGCCCTTTGGCAGCCTGGGCACTCCTGGGGACTCCCAGTGAGTGTCTGTGACATTCCAGCCCTTTGGCAGCCTGGGCACTCCTGGGGACTCCCTGTGGGTGTCTGTGACCTCCCAGTTCTTTAGGAGCACACGGATGTCCCCACTGCACTCCTGCCACTGCCTGTGACAAATTGGCTCCTTGGCACCTCTGTTGTCACTGTGGAGCCCTGTGACTGTCACCTCATGACCCTTAGGAAGATTAAGGACCCCTGGAATGTCACCATGGAGCCCCTACAAATGAGTGTGACCAAACAGATCTTTAGGAACCCAGACAACCCTCAGATGTGCCCATGGAGCCCCTGTGCCTGCACGTGAGCTCACAGCTCTTGGGCAGCCTGGAAACCCCTGGGATCTCGTAATTCCTGCTCTGCTGAGGATGGATCCTCCCAGCTCCACTGTCCACGGCTGCTGCCTGGGACTGATGGCTCATCTCAGCTTCTGTCCTCAGACCCGCAGCTGCTCTCCTGGTGCGATGTCTCATCGTTATCAGCATCCTCTGATGGTTTCCAGGGCAGCAATCTCCTTTTGTCTCTGATTTGCTTAGCTGTTTTGCTTGTGATTTGCTCTGCAATAAGCTTATTGGTGTTTTTCTTGCCCTTGAACTGAGCCTCCAGTCTTACCAGCAGTTCTTCCTCCTCCTTTGTCCAGCATCTTTTGTGAGCTCCTCACTTGGATGTTTCTTTCGGCTGGGGAGCAGCCATCCTTTCCTGGATCCTTATCAATGGGTGTGCCAAGACAAGGTGAAAAATAGACTAGGTCATTAGAATACACTTCTAGAATATTTTCCTTAGTAATTCTACTTTCATACTGACAACTAAGTTTAGGCCAGAAGAGGAAGAATCAATTTGCAGCCTTAGGAGAAGAAGCAGTGAGAGTTTTTAACCTTGACAATTGTTGGGTCTGAGAGAGCCAGGAGCATCTGAAGAGTGGCTGACTAACCCAGCTGAACGTAATGGTGGGTCAGCACCCTCAGTGAGGTCCATAGTGGGATGGGATTTGGGACAAAGAAGGAAGTCCATGGTGACTTCATTCTTCTGAAACAGGCACTTATTGCCTAAATAGGACAGGGCCATCTACATAGGAAAAGCATTTGTGAATTGATTATATCTTAGGGTTTAAACAATTGGGTTTGGACTCCCAATTACCCTCCTTAGAATTATTCCAAATATCAAGGGAAATGCTATCAAATGCCTGTTTAGCTCACTAATGGTAGCTGGCTAAGGTGTTCCTACAATAATTAATGAAAAGATTTGGAAGGCTGTAAAGCAGTGGGGAGGGAAAGGGGTTTTCTGACTAAGCTTTTAAGCTGCCAATGAGAAAATTCCACAAGCAGAGCACATGTTGTTTGTGATTATCAGTGAAGAAATGGCAACACGGGAAAGGAATTTGACCCCTTTTTAGTGAGTTCTGCTCCAAGTCCCATCAAACAGCTTGCAGATGTAAATGTAGATGGAAAGCCCATGTGGAAGCTTGGAAATGCAAATATTGTGACCCCCATGGTGGGGCTATTATTGTTGAAGGACTGTTAGGGCCAGGAAAAAAGCTGCATTTTGACCCACCAATTGATGACAAAGGTCAGATGGCCTTTTGCTAATGCAACATGGGCTTTGAAAGAGCATTATTGTATTTGTGGCCAACATGCTTATTGCAGGTAACCTCCAAACTGCTGAGGGATCTGTTCAATGGGGCTTAAATTGACTGTTGTTCTTTTTTCTACCACAAAGTGAGGGAAATCACTTAGGAATCAAAATCTAATTTAACAATTTAACAATTTAACTAGAGAAAAGCAATCAATGGATGCAGTTCTGGCTGGAGAGAGCACCCAAAATGGGGAAAAGATGAATGGCCACAAGATAAAAATCATACTGCAATATAGACCAGCCACTTGGAATTAAAATCAGGTGCCAGAGAACCCATTTATAATTGGAATGGGATCATTAGGTTACAAGCTGCCTCTTAAACAATAACCAAACAGACAGCTGCAGCTCTTGACCTTCCTGCTGACCTGTCCACTCAAATGAGGAATGCAATATTTCAGCATTGGATGGTATTAGGTCATCTATTAACAGAAGAAGGAGGAGTTTGTGGAAAATTCAATTTTTCAGACTGCTGTTTGCAAAGAGATGGTAATGGAAAAGTGATCAAACAAATAACAAAGAAAATAAAGTCAGCTCACACACCCATCCAAATGTGGAAAAGATGGGAATGGGACACGTTTTCATGGTTTCCTGGCAATCTATGGGTTAAATGAATACTATTTCTGCTCTTATGTGCTATAGCAACACTCATCTTTTTACCATGCACGACACCTTGCTGAGTGCAACTCTTTCAGCAGGTGATCAAGGGGATGCATGTGGCAGCCACACCTACTGATGCAGAAATGATTACAAAAGGATGGAAAATGATGTCACTGCAAATACCTGCAAAACCAAAGATGATTCAGGAAGAAAAACTTAAATCACTGGCAATTATGGTGTGTAAAGACAAATAGAAAATAAAGAAAATAAAAAGAGGAGGGATGGAAAGGAGTAAGATGATTGTATCTTTACAAACAGACCATGTGAATTTGCTTGCAGACAAAGCTGGGGACTTACAGACAGTGAAGTAACAGAAGACACTCTTCATTCTAGAAACTGTTACTAATCAACACAGACATTTGCTCAGCCAAGGCCGTGTTAAATTCCTGAACCGAGACCAAGACAAGAAAGAGTTACTAGAATTATGAAGAGCTTTTGCTTTTTTTTCTTGTATATTACAAAAGGACGAGTGCATAATAGAGTGGGGTATAGATTAGCTGGTTGAGGAATTCTGTACCTTAAAATTGCCTCATCCAGTGGGGAAAAAGAAGAGGGTGATGCGGTTGAAAATTTAGGATACAACGGGGGCTGCATCTCCCAATTATTTGAGACACCCTGTGGGAAATGTCCCATGACCTCTCCCTTTATTCAAATAAAGTTACAGGACTCCTCTTTCTCCCTTTTGGACATAAACCTGTGGCATCGTGGATGAATTTTCTGACAGCAGTGACCTATAAAGGAGTAAAGTGGTTCCCCCGCAGGCTCCATCCCGCTGCAGCGCCCCGGGACTGCCTGCAGCGCTCCATCCCTTCCCCAGGGCTGCCTGCGGGCTGCGGACCCACCTCGCTCTCTGCACGGGCAGGGCTGGGCCCCCTCCCCAGCAGCCGAGGGGCTGCAGGGCGGCAGCTGCAGCACCATCAGCCTTTCTATGCAGGGCGCTGCTGCTGCCTCCATCTCTCCATCTCCTCCCCTGCTCGCCCCTGGCTGGGCGCTCACGGGCGGCCGCCCTCGCCTGTCCAGTCTCAGCGGGAGCTGCCCCTCCGTGGCTCTCCCAGCAGTGCCGCGCCCGGGCTCCACACGGATCTGGGCAGGGCCGGCTGCGTGCGGCTCTCGTGTTGTGCAGCAGCCACGGTGCAGGCGGGGTGGGCTGCGCGGTCGCGGCAGCACCAAGAGAGGAGCCGCGGGCAGGACGGTGAGTGCTGCGGCCGTGCGCTTCTGTTCCCTGTCGCTCGCTGGCTCTCCCCGGCCCTGTGACCCCGCAGAGTGCTGGGCCTGGCCGGGCAGTGCACAGCCACATGTGTGGCCAGCGGCGGCCGCAGCAAGGGACTGCTGGCACTGCTGGTGCTGGTGGTGGTGAGAGAGGGGGCCAAGGACAGAGATCGCAGGGTAGACCTGTTACCCTTCCCTGGCCTTTTTCTCTGATGGCCATTGGTAGGGTAGACCTGTTGCCCTCTGTGGCCTTTACTCGTAAGGACTTTCACGGGATAGACTTGTTGCCGTCTGCTGGCCCTGGAGCCTGGACACTGAGCAGCGGCGCCGCATCTCGTCCATCCCATGAGCGGCCCCCTTGCCCTGGCCCGCCTGCCCAGCACGCCTTCGCCGCAAGCCCTGCCCATCCACAGCCGCCAAGCACTCGCACCGCGCTCACACTCCTGCTCACGCCTGCTCTTCCCCCTCCCCTAAAGCCGCTCCCTCAATGTACCTGAGTTGCGCTCCCAGCCTAAGCCGCTGGCCCTGCCGCCTCCAAGCCCCAGTGAAAAAGGGAAAGGAAAAGGGAAAGGAAAAGGGGAAAAAAAAACCCAGATAAAATTGAAAAAAAAAAAATTAAATAAAATGTATATTTTTAAAAAAGTATTCGAAAATATTTATTGGTTTTGAAACTGGCCTCACAGGGCTGCTAGGACCATCCAACTCCAGGGCATTACGGGGCTGTGGGCTTTGCCTGACTCCAGGACGATATGAGGACACCTCGTCTATCCCGGCTCTGGGCCAGCGCCGTCCGCCAACCTCCGCCGGAGATGGCGCCGCAGCGGCGGCGGACCCGGAGTGAGTAGGTGTGCCCCTGTCCGGGGTGGCCCCTGAATGCCAGGTCTACCCAGCTCCGAGGCCGGGGCACCCGCCAGCCGCTCCCAGAGATGGCGCCGTAGCAAGGGCGGCAGCGGGGCGAGCAGCTCTGCCCCTCTCTGCGGCGGCCATGGCAAGATGGCTCTGCCCGATACTGGGGCCGGCGGTGTCCGCCAGCTGCCGAGAGAGGGGAGCTACGGCAGCAGGCGGGCCCGGAGCGGACAGATCTGCCCCGCTCTGCAGGGACTTGGATGAATTTTGGCAGGATATGGGTAGACCTGTTGTTCCCCCCAGTCCTGGCAGCTCACCCAGAAGTTGCTGTTTTTGGTGCCTCCAGCTCTGTCATTACAGTGGGCAGAGTGTGCCGCTGCGCCCCTTGATCAGCTACGATCGCTTCTCTGCCACGTGTCCACTAGCACGGCTCGGCCCACGCATCCTGTGCTTTTTATTTTTTTTGATTCACTTTTTGCTTGCTTGCCGTCCCCTGCCTTTTCCGGAGGGAAGTCGATTCCTGTGAGCTGTGTCAAAGCCGCTGGCCCCGGCCATGGTCGGGGGCAGCTTCTCCCACGCTCGCTGCATCGCTTCCCTGGGCCGCTAAAACCTGCCCTGCCACGGCCGCCCCCTCCTCGCTCTGCACTTCTCTCACTAGGGAAACATCCTTCCATGTCGCCTCTGCCTATCCCTGTGCAGCACAATTCACCAGACCTTGCATTGTTCACCCTCTAATAGGGAATGTGAGCTGGCTTTAGACCATCGGGAGACAGGTCAGTTTTACCCTGCTGAGGATGTGTTGTTGCAACAGGCTGCTCCTGCTCCTTCTGAATCTCTTTACTGAAGTGTGTCCATCTTTCTCAGAGCCCTTTGTTCTTAAGGACTGTTCCCCTTAAAAAATCAGGGAGACAGTTCATCCCAAATCCGTGCATGCTGAGTACAGGAAAGCTTCTGCTTATATTCTGTACTTTGCAAACATTTCATTGATGTCCTGGACTAAACACACATATGATAATCATTTCCCCAAAATCTTTAACGACTATTTCCCCTCCCTGTGTGTTTTGTCCTGGGGGTCCTCTCTGGTGGTCCCTGGTGGTCATGGACCCCAATGTTTCCAGTGGGCCCTGGCTGATGCTGGCAGGGACACTGAGGCGGGTGAATTCCAGTTCCCCTTCTTAAATAAGGGGCATTGTGTGGATTTAGGCAGAGGCCAGAGGTTTTGGAAGAATCAAGCAGTGTGGATCAGCTACCTGGGTGGGCAATTTATCATCATGATTAAACATGAGGTGACAGAGTGCGATATGACATCACGAGTGGCTATGAACATCACATAGTGTAATTATGACATCCACAGAGTGACTATGACTCACAGCGTGTGTTATGACATAACAGAGAGGGATATGACTCACAGATGGGCTATGACATCACAGAGTGGGTTATGACATCTCAGAGTGTGATATCATATAACAGAGCGGGATATGACATCACAGAGTCGGCTATGACATCACTGAGTATATTATGACATACATAGTGATCTATGACATCACAGAGCGGGCTATGACATCAGAGAGTGTGCTACGATATCACAGAGTGTATTATTATATAACAAAGTGGACTACAACATCGCACAGTGGGCTATGACATCACAGACTGTGTTATGAAATCACAGATTGGGCTATGACAATACATAGTGGGCTATGACATCACAGAGTGGGCTACGACATCACAGAGTGGGTTATGACATCACATAGTGGGCTATGACATCACAGAGTGGGCTATGACATCACAGAGTGGGTTATGACATCACAGAGTGGGTTATGACATTTCAAAGTGGGCCATGACATCACAAATTGGGTATGACATCACAGAGTGGGATATGACATCACAGAGTTGGAAATGACATCACATAATGGGTTATGACATCACAAAGTGGGCTATTGGGTTATAACATCACAGAGTGGGCTATGACATCACAGAGTATTGACTTCACAGTTTGAGATGTCACAGAGTATGACATCACGAGTGTAGGGCTGACATCACAGAGTGGGCTATGACATCACAGATTGTATTATGACATCACAGTGTGAGTTATGACATCACAGAGTGGGCTATGATATCACAGAGTGGGTTATGACATCACAGAGTGGGTTATGACATCACAGAGTGTATATGACCTCACAGAGTGGGCTATGAGATCACAGAGTGTGGTATGACATCACAGAGTGGGCTATGATATCATAGATTGGGTTATGACATCACAGAGTGGGTTATGACATCACATAGTAATCTATGACATTACAGAACGAGCTATGACATCACAGAGTGGTCTATCACATCACAGAGTGTATTATGACAACACAAAGTGGGTTACAACATCACAGAGTGGGTTATGACATCACAGAGTGGGCTATGACATCACAGAGTGAGTTGTGACATCACAGATTGGGCTATGACATCAGAGAGTGGGTTATGACATCACAGAGTGGGCTATGAGATCACAGAGTGTGTTATGACATAACAGAGAGGGATATGATATCACAGAGAGGGATATGACATCACAGAGTGGGTTATGACATCACAGAGTGGGCTATAACATCACAGAGTGTATTGTGACATCACAGAGTGGGCTATGACATCACAGAGTGGGTTATGACATAGATGTAGCTATCATCACAGTGTTATGACATACAGAGAGGGATATGACATCACAGAGTGGTTATGACATCATAGAGTGGGATATGATATCACAGAGTGAGTTATGACATCACAGAGTGGGCTATGACATCACAGAGTGTATTATGACATCATAGAGCGGGTTATGACATCACAGAGTGGGTAATGACATCACGGAGATTATGAATACAGAGGGCTATGACATCACAGAGGGTATGACATCACAGTGTGGATTATGACATCACAGAGTGTTATGACATCACAGAGTGAGCTATGACATCACAGAGTGGGCTATGACATCACAGAGTGTATTATGACATAACAGAGAGGGATATGACATCACAGATTGGGCTGTGACACACGGAATGTATTATGACATAACAGGGGCTATGACATCACAGAGGGTTATGACATCACAGAGTGGGCTATGACATCACAGAGGATTATGACATCACAGACTGTATTATGACATCACAGAGTGGGCTATGACATCACAGAGTGTTCTATGACATCACAGAGATATGACATCACAGAGGGTGACACACACCGTGGGTTATGACATCACAGAGTGGTTATGACATCACAAAGTGGGCTGACATCACAAGGGGTTATGACATAACAGATAGTAGCTACAGACATCACAGAGTGGGCTATGACATCACATAATGGTCTATGACATCACAGAGTATTATGACATTCCAAAGCGGGCTACAACATCACAGAGTGGGCTATGACATCAAGGGGTATGACATCACAGAGTGTGTATGACATCACAGTGTGGGTTATGACATCACAGACTGTTCTATGACATCACAGAGTACATTATGACATAACAAAGTGGGTTATGACATCACAGATCGGGTTATGACATCTCAGAGTTGGCTATGACATCACAGAGTGGGTTATGACATCACAGAGTGGGTTATGTTCAAGGGGCCATGCCATCAAAAGTGTGTATGACATCACAGAGTGGGATATGACATCACAGAGTGTATTATGACGTCACATAGTATGCTATAATTTCACAGCGTGTGCTATGACATCACAGAGTGAGTTATGACATCACAGATTGGACTATGACATCACAAAGCGGGTTATGACATCACAGAGTGGGCTATGACATCACAGAGTGGGTTATGACATCACAGTGTGTGTTATGACATCACATAGTAAGCTATGTCATCACAGAGTGGGCTATGACATCACAGAGTGGTCTATGATATCATAGAGTGTATTATGACACCACAAAGTGGCTACAACATCACAGAGTGGGTTATGACATCACAGAGTGGGTTATGACATCACAGAGTGGGTTATGACATCACAGAGTAGGCTACGACATCACAGAGTGGGCTATGACATCACAGAGTGTGTTATAACATAACAGAGAGGGATATGATATCACAGAGTGGGATATGACATCACAGATTGTATTATGACGTCACATAGTAGGTTATGACATCACAGAGTGGGTTATGACATCACAGAGTGGGCTATGACATCACAGAGTGGGTTATGACATCACAGAGTGGGCTACGACATCACAGAATGGGCTATGACATCACAGAGTGGGCTATGACATAACAAAGAGGGATATGACATCACAAAGTGGGTTATGACATCACAGAGTGTATTATGACATCACAGAGTGTATATGACATCACAGTGTGTATTATGACGTCACATAAGAGCTTATGACATCACATAGTAGGATATAACATCACAAAGTGGGCTACAACATCACAGAGCGGGTTATGTCACCATAGATTTGGCTATGATGTCACAGAGTGGGTTATGACATCACATAATAAGCTATGACATCACAGAGTGGGCTATGACATCACACAATGTGC
This sequence comes from Erithacus rubecula, assembly GCF_903797595.1. Classification (NCBI taxonomy): domain Eukaryota; kingdom Metazoa; phylum Chordata; class Aves; order Passeriformes; family Muscicapidae; genus Erithacus; species Erithacus rubecula. The sequence goes on along the minus strand of NW_027636096.1, from coordinate 175,481 downwards.
TATGACATCACAGAGTGCGTAATGACATCATAGAGTGGGCTATGACATCACAGATTGTAATATGACATCACAGAGTGGGCTATGCAAGGTCATTGAGTATTACAGGCTGTCCCTGTGACATCACAGGGCCAAGGTCTGACATCCCAGCAGGGCTGTGTGATGTCACTGGGTTGGTCACTCTGCCCCAGCCCCCTCACAGTTTCCCCAGACAAGTCCAATGCTGTTCATGCCCAGCAGGGTCCCCTGTCCCTCTGTATCCCCCTGCTCCACCTGGAGCCACAGCCTCCCCAAGGATGTTCCACAAATCAACCCCAGAGCCTGACATGGGGACAAGGGGCCAGGGCTGTGTGACCAGGACATCAAGGACATGGATTATCCAGGTCACTGGGGCTGGTTTGGGTTCCCCAGGGCAGGAAAGATGTCTGGCAGCTGGAGCAGGCTGAGGGAAGGGCCTCCAAGGTGGGGCTGGAGCCCTTTGGCTGTGAGCAGAGGCTGAGGGAGCTGGGCTTGTCCAGCCCGGAGCAGGGAAGGCTGAGGGGCTCCTCATGCCAGCCTGGCAGTGCCAGCCAGGAGCTGATGGAGAGCACAGAGCCAGGCTCTGCACCAGGGGCCTGGGGGAGACAAAACACAGTGAGTGGAAGGGGCAAGAAAGGAGATCAGACAGGACAGGAGAAGTTAAAATGAGTCAGGCTGCTTTCAGCATTTCCTCAAGACCAAAATCAGCCTGATTCCTCTATCTACCACTGACAGCTTTGAAAATAGAGCATTGTTTGAGGTGTTCAACCCCCACTCCAAGCACAGCATCCTGATACAGCACTTGAACAGTGTTTCTACCTGTCACAGAATCATCTTTGTCTAAACTGGTTTTGTACACAAATCCCTTGTGGGTGGCAGACTCATCAGATCCTGCTGGGACATGGCACAGAGCTGAGGGAAGAGCTGTGATTGTTATTAAATTGGATCATGTTCAAATTTTGTTTGTTAGCAGACAAGAGAATCATTCCTGTTCCTCTGAGTCTCACAAGTTCCTGAGCCCAAAGGACACAAACCTGATGAGTTCTGGTTCCCAGTGCAGGGGTGGCCCTTGCACCTCCCTCCATCTCCACAGCAGAGCTCTCCTGTCCCAGAAAGTGCCTGGCACTGCAGGGATGAAGGAAACAGGACAGGCTGTGGGGATCAGGGGCAGGGCACGGCCAGGGATTTGGGGTGGTTGTGAGCCCAGGGCAGGAGCCAGCCCTTGGCCTTGGGAACCTCATCCCATTGTCCTGGGCCCATGGCTCCAGCCTGTGCAGATCCCTCTGCAGAGCTTCCTGCCCTGCAGCACAGCCACACTCCCAGCCAGCCTGGGCTCACCTGGCATCTGACTGAGGGTGCCCTCGATGGCCTCGTCCAGATCAGCAAGAAAGAGACTGAACTGCCCTGGCCCCAATCCTGAGCCCTGGGGACAACCCCTGGATGTGGCTCCACTCCCCAGAACCCCTTGGGTTGGACTTCTCTTATTTATGGAGCTGTGCCTTCCCTTGGTGTGTTTGCTGACAAGAAATGAACATCCCTCTGTGTCTTGGGCAGCTCCTTCTGCAAGGAAAGCAGATGGGAGTTGGTGCCAAGGAGCTGAAAGCTGCAGGCACAGCCTGGGCTGGAAGGAGCTCAGATTTGCACAAGGCTGCTCTGAGTGCCAGGGGTTGGATGGGGAAATGGTGGGGTGGGGATAGGGACAGGTTCAGACTGACTGTCAGACATAAAGTGTCTTGATTTTCATATCTGTTCAAAATGCATTAGAAGGTTCTTGGATTCAGTGTCAATTGCACAGATTGAACATATCAATGTATTAAAATGGAAAACAACCTAAACAGGATGTAAAAGAAGTTTTCTCACTGTCTTTGTAAGTACAACACATTCACTTTGAAGAAATTTCTGAAATCAGTCTAATGAACTACAACAGATATGAAATCTTAAATCAAATTATTCCCAGAGTCTTGGTTTGTTAAGATGTAGTGATTGTAAATGAGCCCTGGAGCACTGAATTTCTGAACTGCAGAGCTGAAGGCTGAACAAGCCTCTGGAGCAGTGAAATTCAGCAGCAGCCTCTGAGGTGCTAAGGATGTCAGCAGCCCCCACTGAGGCCATTCCTGCCCAGAGTCCCTGGGGGAATGGGCAGACAAGGAGAGCATCCCTGGGGCTGGGGAAGCAGAACTCAGAGGCACCAGTGGCTCCAGGTGGAAATGGAGTGTGGAATGTGGCTGTGCAAGCCCTGCCTGGGCTGTGCCAAGCAGGACAGACAAGCCCTGACCACCATTCCCTAAACAACTCTGTCAAGTAGACATTTAAATGCAATTAGAGCTCTTTGTGTACCCTGAGATGGATGTACTGAACCCTTCTGTGTCCACTGGACATGAGGAAATCCTTATCCCCACTTCTCTCTCTGCAAGCACTGCTCACCTAGTGAGCCACAGAGGCAGTCAGGCATTTCTGTCACACAACACCCACCAGCTTTCCAGCCACAGGGGGCTGGGGACAAGAAGGACTCAGAGACACCCTGAGGGGGCTGGGCTGGACTGGGAGGCAGGGGAAAGGAAGAGGGTCCTAGAGAAGAACTGTGGGAGCAATGGGGTGCAGGAGCTGCTGTGCTCCTGCCCCTGCACTGGGGTCTTGGCCCAGAGGCACAGCTGGGGCAGGGGCTGCACCCTGGGTCAGCCAGGGGGGTTCCTGGGATGACAGGGGTGGAAGGCAATGGGGGACCCTGGGCATGGGCTCCCTGGAAACGATCCATGGGGCAGGGGTGTTGTATGGGATGTCATTAAAAGTTCACTGGGCTCTGCTGAGACAGACTGGGATAGTCTGGGGTGTGATGGCCATGCAAGGGGAGGGACTGACACTGGCAGAACTCAACCAGAGGTGTCTTCAGGATCTCAGAATTGTCTAAATCCATCTGCAGAGAGATCAGGAGACCTCAGTGGTCACTGGGATGTGCCTGGTGCCAGCAAGGGATGGGGGGACTGAACTGCCACCCCAAATCCCTGAGGGGATGCTATCCAATCCGACAACAACCTCATCTCCCACAGATAATTTTCAGTTTTTCGCAGGAGTGACTGGGAAAGGAGAACAAACCATGGTTCTGGATTGGATCATGTGGGTCTGTGGGGTAACAAAGGTGCAGGGACCAAAGGGAGTGGTGGTGGGGGAGGGACAGGAAAAGGGATGGGAATTCAGGACCTCCAAAGGGTTGTGGTGAGGCAGGAGGGACCCAAAACACTGAACTGGAGTGAACTGGGGAGGCCAAGGGACTGGGCTGGGGATGTGGAAGAGGCCCTGTGTGGGATGCAGGGGAGAAAGGAATTGCAGTGTAGGGACATGGGAAACAGAGGGGGTTGGAGTGGGCAGAAGAAGTGGGACAATGGAGGAGAAGACAAGACTGGGACAGGGTCTGTGAGTGCCAGGTGAATCCAGGAATGATGCCAGGAGACAGCACTGCAGCGGCCAGGGAGAAAAGCAAGGGACTAAGGGGAAAAAAGGAAAGGAGTTGGGAATGGTCAGTGGGAGGGAATTCATAGACCCTGGGTAGGACAAAGAGGAGATCCCAGGGAGATTTTGGAAGACACCAAGGATGGGAAGCTACAAAGGATTGTTATATATGAGATTCGTGCTAATTAAATTGTAACAATATTAGCAAAATTGTGGCATTACAAATAATCAAAAATTGCATTTAATGGCTATAAAGCAAAAAGAGATAAAGGAAATGGTTAAACAAAGCAAAAAAATCATCCTCCAGATGTTAGGTGGGAGGCAGGATGAGAAGGGCACAGGTCTAAGAGCAAGTGTCTAGAAATAGGTTTTTGACCTTGATTTGAGCCAAATTGGAATGATTCCAAACCACTGGACACTGCACTGAGGCCTGTTTTGGGAGCATATATTTAATTATATAACTCCAAATTCAGTGCTCCTGCACTACCTGAGAGGTCTAACAGTGAACACTGAGGAAGACCCAGAGCCTTCATCAGAAACAAGAGCCCGAAAGGAGGAGAGACCCCGACCACTGGTGACGCATGTGCAACACAACAGAGTGGTGTAGATTTTAGGAATAGAAACAAGGAAGACCTTTCTAGAAGATTCTGTATTAATATGCATTAGTAAACAGTATATAAGTGAGATTTTAGCTTGGCTGATTTGGTTTGGTGTGAGGAATGGCCCTGCCCGTACCCCCGGTCAGGGATCCCCCGGTTGGTTTTGCTTATGATTTATTCAACCAAACCATTGGACCTCTATTATACTTAAACTACTGCTAAATTTTGTATTTACTCAAATTTATATAACTCATATATTTTGACTGTATTCATTTATATACAATTGCTATTATTAATAAAGTACTGCTAAATTTAACTTTCTTGTCTGATTAATTGGACAAAATCGAACACATCCAATATCCATTTATAACAGGATGTGATGTGGGGACACCATGGCATTGGGGGCCCTCCTTGGCCTGGACGGGGGGGCACAGCAGGATGGAGAAGAGCAGGGCCACGCTGAGCACAGCCACCTTCATCATCCTCTAGCACTGGCAGTGCTGGCTGAGGCTGTGCCAGGTGAGGAGCACATTTATCCCTTCCAGGACTCCTCCCTGTGCCCTCCCTGAGAGCCCCCAGGACAAAGCCCAGCCTGGCACAGCCCCCAGCCCTGGCCACAAGCCCAGCCCTGCACAGAGTCCATCCCACCTGTAAAATGCATCCAGCCCCCTCACCCATCATCCCTGCAGCTTCCTGCATGGGGCAGCTGTAAGAGTAGATCTGAAGTTTTCTCTGATCTGGCTCACGACCATTATCAGAGCCTGGGCCCTGAGATTGCAACACTTGCCCTGACCCGGAGCTTCTGCCTGGCCCAGGTGGATGCTTGTGGGCCAAGGGCTGTTTGTAGCTGTGCCTGGTGCTTGTCATGGGACGCTGCAGGGTGCTGGTTATCACACCCTGTTCCTGCACCTGCATCATGGGGCTACGATCTCCACACACAATAGTCCATAAATCTCGCCACCTTTTGGCCAGAGGCCACTCACTTTGGAAAAGGACTATAAAAAGTGACTTTCCCCAAACTGACTTTGAGATCTCTTTCTCGCCAATGGATTGAAGAAGCGTCTCGTCAGACGGCCACGAGGATGCATCCCGTCTGATGGTAGCCATATCCCATCCTACTCTCTCTCACCCTCTCTCTCTCTCTTTCTCTCTCTCTCTCTCTCTCTCTCTCTCTCACAAAACTTGATTGTTAGCACACAATAAACTACATTACTGCTTTCTGCTAAACAAACCTGAGTGTCTTGCATTTTGCTTTTGCACCCTGGGGTCTAACGAACCATCATGACTCCTGCTCAGATTGAGCGGATTGTAACATAAATTGGTGTCACAGACAGACAGAAGGGTTTCTGACACACAGAAGGGTTTCTGACAGACAGAAGGGTTTCTGACAGACAAAAGGGTTTCTGACAGACAAAAGGGTTGCTGGTTGTGTGTAGTCTGTAACAGGGGAAGGACGTCTTGCTCCAGCTGCACCTAGCTGGCCACCTCGACAGGGGTGAGCCAGACTAGAAAGCAAAGGGGGCATTTCAGATTTCCTGCAAACTGCACACACCTAGGTGAAAAGCATCCCTACACTCGTTCAAGGATTCTGTCTTCAGAAATTCACTAAAGATCTCTTGGTGCAAAAGGATGAAAACCTGCACAGGTTGTGTGTCTGCCTTTCCTGAAAATAAGAGAAGGAAAACTGCGTAGGATGTGTGTGCATGTGCACTAACCTTTCCCAAGAAGTTACGAGAGGGTACCACGCAGGCTGTGTGTCTACCCTGCCCTGAATAAGGGGCTTGTGGACAGCAAAAGCTGTGTGTGTAACTAAGTGCTGATCTGCCTTGAGTGGCTTTACTTTCCTTCTTTCAAAATGACTGAAAATCATAATGCAAAAGATAAAGCTGCATTTTTCGCTTTGCTAGCTAAGTATAATGCCAGACCCTCCGAAGGGGGAGAAGATTGGGCGCATAGTAACTAGTTTAATTTAGAAAATGTGATTGGTAGGATACATTCTTTGCAACATGAAACAAAATTCAAACTGGGCAGAAATAAGACCATTCTCTGCTCAGTTTTGGGGGCCCATCTTACAGCAGCTGTAGAATCTCACTTTATGCCAAGAAGTGAAGAAAGAACAATTATTGACTCCCTACAAAATTTAGTGGAAATTTTGCAAAAACAATGAGATGAAAAAAGGAATGAGAATTATGCTTTGAGAGATGAGATTCATTCTTTAAGAGCTGAGAATCATTCTTTAAGAGCTGCCCTAAGACAAGAACACACCAACACTTTTAAACACACTGATTTACCAAAAGAAACAGAAGAGAAAGAAACTAATCAATTATATCTTCAAAAAGAACTAACTCTGATGAAAAATAGTGGGGAACATTGCTGCCCTAGCTTGAAACCTGTGGTTAAAATAGAATATAATTCTATCAATTATGAGAATTTGGACCCACAAATAACCACTACAAAAATCCTGTACACTACTACTGAATTATGAGAAACAAGAAGCTAGTGGGTGCTGGGGCCTTGGAGCTCTCTTGACAATGGGTGACTGTCACGGTGTGACTAAAGGGCTTGCCAATTTTAAATATTTAATTTTCTTTAGAGATAGGATTTAGGAGTAAAGACAATGCAGGCTCAACATTTAAAAAGAAAGTGCAAGAAGAAATTTATTAATAACACAAGAAAAAATTATTCAGAATTAGATTCCTAGATTATTCCCTCCTCCCTTCACTCCGCATTTTTTACCAACCACATACAGAGAACACTTCAGTCAGTTATCCACTCAAATAATCATTTCAGTTCACTTAAGAGCTCAATTTCTTTTGTCTGCTTTAGACTTAGAGGGTGTCTTCACCTTCACAGTCTGCATTTGCTGGGGACCTACAGAACTATGAATTTTCCTCTCATTTCCACAGTCTTTTCAGAGCCGTGTTATGTGTTATGATGCATACATAGGGTACTACTTTTAAAGGCAGGCTGCTGAAAAACAAAATTCTCTTCATCTTCTCTATCAAATGTCTCTGTTCACATTCCAGTTCCAAAACAGAGAGCTCAATTTTCTGAGGCAAGGAAAGTTTTTAACTCAAGCACCCATCCTTTCCAAGGATATTTTATAGTTTGAAGGAATTTTAGTGAAGTCACAATCCCCTCATAGCCCCATGAAAAAAAAAGGTTTTTTGCTACTTATTAGTTGCATTTTTTAAATTTCTTTCCATCAAGAATTTCATTTTCATTCCGCCGACTTTTGTGGACTTCATGCTTTATTCCTTCTTATTAAGGGGGTTCAGGAGATTAAGAATTTTATTTAGGCATTAAGAAGTTAAAATAGTACCTAGATTGTTAAGAAGAAAGCATGCGGCCGATGCCAGAAAATCCATGTGGCCAGTGCCGAGGGGTCCATGCGGCCGGTGCCGGGGGATCCATGCGGCCGGTGTGGGGGGATCCATGTGGCCGGTTCTGGGGGGTCCATGCAGCCGGTTCTGGGGGGTCCATGTGGCCCCGCCGAGCGAAGCTGGGCTGGACTAAGGGCTCCCCGCAGAACCGGTGCCGGGCAGGGGAGCCGAGCTGGGCCCCCGCAGAGCCAGGGCCAGGCCCCCAGCTGGCGACCCCCGCTTCTCCGAAGACCGGAAGCCGAAAGACCCAACCAGAACTTCATCCATTGTGATTTGTAAAAGCAAAATAACTTTTTCATTAGTTTCTCAGCTGTCCATCACCAAATCAGCACTCTGACTGGTGCCAGCAGCTCACAGGAGAAGTCCCGGGAGATGGGACAGCCCCCTCCATTCCTGGACCATGTGAAGCTTTCCCTGAGAGGAAGCCAACCCTCCCCCCAAGCACGTAAAACCAACACAGAAGGAAAGCACAGAGCCCCAGTGTTTGGAAGGCAGATGAGAGCCTCTCCAGAGCAAGGCCAGCCAGACATGTCAGTAATGGCAGATTTTGTCTAGGATCAGTCTTTACATATAGGGAATTTTGGAGGTGGAATCCCCATCTAGGCCATGGATGCCTGGAGAAACAGGACAGTTCCTTCCATAGGAAAGAAAGCATGGAGCCTTCTCCAGTGTTTTGGGACAGATGAGAGGTGACCCTCCTGAAATCATTGCCAGCCAGATTTGTCCCGGCAATATTCCTATGGGAACAATCCCTGAATATAAGGATATTTGGCAGTGAAATCTCAGTTCTGGCCATGGGTGCCTGGAGGTGGAGGACAGTTCTTTTCCATAGGAAGGAAAGCACAGAGCCATAGTGTGATGATACAAAGGTGCCTGAAAAAGGCCCTTGGGATTTAGTGCCCTGAGATAATGAAACCTTTCATGAGAGATGCCCCCCCCCTCCCTTCCCTGCCATAACCCCTGTTACCATTTAGGATTTCTGTTGGTTTTTAACTTTACTAGATGATTGTTTTTTTCTCACCTAGAATCTTAATGTAATTGGATAGTTTTTCAACTCATAATTTTACTGGTTAGAATTTCAATCCCTTTGAAACCTATAAACATGGTGACATTATGGGGTCTCATGGAACCGTGGAGACCATTATGACACTTCAGGATCCATTGGAACTAAGGGAATATTGTGACATTGCAGGGCCTTGTGTAACCAAGGGGTCGTTGTTGCACAGCAGGGCCTCATGGAATCAAGGGGATCATAGTGACATTGTGGGGCTCCATAAGGGGCCGTGGGGCTCTATAAGGTGCTGTGGGGCTCCATGGGAGAACGGGATCATTCTGACTCTGTGGAACCAAGGATACCATTGTTACACTACAGGCCATCATAGAACCAAGGAGGCCATTTTGAGCCAGGGGAACTCCCTGAGACTATTATGACACTTCAAGAGCCACTGTGGAACTGCAGGGCCTTGTGTGTTGAGAATTGGTTAGAAAGCCATGGACACAACTGTGGATATGGCTCAGCTGAGGCCTTGTTGCAGGAGAGCAGCTCCTGCTAAGTAGTAGCTAGGCCTTGCTCTTAAGCAGATTTTGCTGAGCAGCAGTGTTTGCTTTTAAGAGACTTTTGCAAAAGCAATGCATCTAGCATAATTTGCAGAGTTAGTCGATAAGTAATACATATGCCCATTGTTCAATCAAGGCCTTAACTTCCAGGGAAGCACGTAGCAAGCGAGGTATAACCCTGGGACGGATACTATATAGCAATAAGTATAAGAATAAGGGAAGTAGGAGCAGCGGGATAGCACGTATGCTTTTTGGCTAGAAATTCAGGAGGCGTGATTATCTCACACTTGCAATAACCAATAATAAGAGAAGGCGTACATAGTAAAAACCAGTAAGATTGTACTAATATGAATAATGCTGATTTATGCTATGTTGGGCTATAAAACTGTCTGATGCTCTCAATAAAGTGGATTATGCTTTATCAATCACATTGATTGGCTGGCTGATCCCCTCGCTATTCCTCCACGAGCGGCTCTGCACCCCCGCAACAAGTCACATACATCATGTAGATAAACAATGCACTATTTAAAAGAGTAACATTTTTACTGTTTCAGCAAGTTCTACTTCGGTACACACATAAATTTACTTAACTGAATACCCCTCACTCTTGCCAACTCAGGGCCTAAGCTACTTGATCAGTCCTTAGCAAAACTACTACTAATTTTATATTTCTATTTTACTGAAACATACTGCAACAACACCAAGGCAGTGCCAGCCATCTCAGAGATGGGCAAGGACAAGAAAGGGTTTGAAGCTGTGCCAAGAGAGGTGTACACTGGACATTAGGAAGAACTGCTGCCCAGAAAGGGGCATGAGATATGGGAATGGTGTGCCCCAGGGGGCACTGGTGCAGTCACCGTTGCAGTAGGTGTTCAAGGTAAGCCTGGCCATAGCACTCCAGGCTCAGATCTGCTTGCCATGGTAACCATGGATCACAGGCTGGAGTTGATCTCCCAGAACTCTTCCAAGCCAGTGCTTGGATTCTGTGACATCACAGCCTCTGGGGCAGCATGGTGCCTGGCAACTGTCCCCAGCCACCGCCGTGCCCCACAGCCTGGGCTGACCTCGGCGAGGACAGACGTCCGGAGCGTGTGTGGTGGCGGTAGCTTCCCCAGAGCACCATGGCCGACCCTGTCCCCTGGATCCTGCACTTTTACCTGCTGCTGCTCCTGGGCCATCGTCCTGACCCATCCAGCCATCCTGGGCCAGGCACGGGCCTGTATCTCGAGGAGCTGGAGCTGCAGGACAGGGACCCTGAGCCGACCACCTCATGCGTAGACATATCGTGGCTGTTCTGGACATGCCTGCTGGTGCAGCTGCTGATCACAGGCACTGTCCTGGCATGGCATCGCTACAGAGGGCGCTGGAGACGCTGGAGAAGGGTGAGGGATGGGGGGTCAGGCAGGAATGATGGGCTTGGACCTTTTGGGCAGCCCTTTGGCCAAGGCCCCAAGGCAGAGTGGAGCTGAGCCTCTGGCTGGGAATCAGGCCAGGGCTGAGCTCAGGGACAGCCCCAGGCAGAGGCAGCCAGAGCTCTGCTTGCTGCAGCCTGGCCAGGCCTGGCTCTCTTGCTCAGAGGCCAAAGGCAGCCCAGAGAGGGGCCCTGCTCTGCCCCTCTGCCCCTTCCATCGGGATCCCTGTGCTTTGCCTTGCAGCAGAAGCACCAGAGGCCCCGCACCAGCAGCCCAGGACAAGGCTGTCCCACAGAGCTGATCCGGCTGCTGAGGAGCAACCGCATCATGCTGCAGCTGTGCCTGCGCTACTGCTCCCAGCAGAGGGCCCAGAAGCAGCAGAGCAGCACAGGGGGCCAGCCGCAAGAGAAGCAGGAGGAGGAGATCCTAAATCTTGCCCCAGCGCTGACCTCCAGCTCCAGCACCGCGTGCAGAGCACTGCAGGGAATGTGTGACCCGTGCCAGCCCGGGCACGGCGACATTCCCCATCTTAGGCCTTAGAGACACCCCACCCTTATCTGTAGCAACCCCCACCACCTTTCTACAAGAAGCTGACCTTCCCCTTAGTGTTCTGGTTCTAAATATTTAAGTAAGTTAGGCATAAGGTTCTTACCCCATAGTCCCCCGTAGTGTAGATTTTTAGAATAGTAAAGTGAATAAAGTTCATGTTCTCTGCACATCCTGTGTTGTTTGCTTTTATTCCATCCAAGAGGGGACACAGAGTGATGGGTTTGAGCAGGAGCTCCAGACTGCCTGCAATGGAGAGCCTGAGTGCACCAGCAGCATTTGCAGGAGTGCAAATACAGGGCAGCTGGAAAGAAGATGGTGGGCAGTATACTGACTGCTCAGTATGGGCTGCCCCGTGTGTGTCCATAACAATAAAGATGGTTTGGTGTGCCTTGAAGCATCTGGTTTCCACCTGTTCCTCAGGGTAACGAGCTCCACATACAATAGTCCATAAATCTTCCCACCTTTTGGCCAGAAGCCACTCATTTTGGGAAAGGACTATAAAAGTGACTTTCTCAGAGGAGACCCCCGAGACCTCCCCAGACGGCAACAGACATCTATTGGCTGCTCCACGAGGATTCGTCTGCCCGTCTTGGTAGCTATAATCCTGACCCCCCTTTCTCTCTCTCTCTCTGTCCCACTATTGCATTTTGGTTGGCACTAAATAAAGTGCATTTCTGTAAAAGTAAACTGGTTTTGTCCCCTGCTGTGTCTTTTGCGCTCTGAGATCCATAAAAGAACCAGTCACGACTCCCGCTCGGGTTGAGCGGACCGTGACACACTTCAACAGTACACAGCCAGCAGTATCAGATGAATCAAGATGCCATTAACCTCACCCATAAAATTTTGGCTAGAAAGTCAAAGGGTGCTCAGTAAAACCCACTCACCCTTCAACAGCCCCAGTTTGCCTGTGGGCAAATCTGACAGACAATAGAAATTGACTGTAGGCTATTGTGCCTTGAATGAAGTCACTCCACTGTGGGAGCTAAGACAGAGTATTCTGGATTTAATTAGCATAAGCAGCTTGATAACCAAGATGCCTTGGCAAGAGCAAACAGAGTTTTGAAGACTCCATGAAGATTGGATCAAGACTGGTGACAGGAAAGAAGAATGAATCAAATAGAAATGTTGCAAATGTGTAAGCTTGACTGGGAGATGCTTAACCCAACCAATGTGGTAAAAGCTTTCCTAAAAATGGTATATAAGCACATGTAGCTGAGAGTAAATTTGGATTCTGATCAGCAGTCAGTAGACCCCCTCTCTCTCCCAGTCGTTGATTCTCCAGTGCTGAGCGCTGCCGTGCCAGACGTGCTGGATCTCCAGGAAGAGCTGGAGCCCAAGGCAGCAAAGTGGCTCCATTGACATTGCCAATGCTTTTTTCTCCATTCCTTTGGCAGCAGAGTGCAGGCCTCAGTTTGCTTTCACCTGGAGGGACGTGCAGCACACCTGGAACCGACTGCCCCAGGGGTGGAAACACAGCCCCACCATCTGCCATGGGCTGATCCAGGCTGCACTGGAAAAGGGAAAAGCTCCAAAACATCTGCAATACATCAATAACATCATTCTGTGGAGGAACACAGAAATAAAAGTATTTGAGAAAGGAGAGAGGATCATCCAGATTCTGTTGGAAGGAGGTTTTGCATCAAGAAGAGCAAAGTCAAGGGACCTGCATGAGAGATCCAGTTCCTGGGAAGTAGAGTGGCAAGATGGACAGAGCCAGATTCCCACTGAAATAATCAATGAGATCATCACAGTGTCTCCACCCACCAGCAAGAAGGAAACACAAGCTTTCCTAGGGGCCATAGGTTTCTAGAGAATGCATTCCTGAGTGCAGCCACATTGTGAGCCCTCTCTGCCTGGTCACCCTAAGAAGAACAATTCCAGCTGTGGCCCTGAACAGCAACAAACCTTCACCAAGACCAAGCAGAAAATTGCTCATGCAGTGCCCTTGGCCCAGTCAGGATGGGACCAGAGGTGAGGAATGTGCTTTACTCTGCAGCCAAGAACAATGGCTTGTCCTGGAGCCTTTAGCAGAAGGTGCTTGGGGAGACTCCAGGCCAAGAATTAGAATTCTAGAGTCAAAGTTACACGAAGTCTGAAGCAAACTACACTCACCAAAAAAAAAAAAAAAAAAAATAGCCACCTTTAATAAGAAAGTTGAAGCCACCTCAAAAGAAATTACCACAAAAGCACAACTCCTCCTGGCACCCTGACTCCCGGTGCTGGAGTGGGTGTTTAAAGAAAAGGCTCCTCTACCCACCACGCCACCCACACCACATGGAGCCCATGGATTGCTCTCAGCACACAGCACGGCCGGATTAGAAACACAAATCACCCTGAAATTTTAAACACAGTTAAAACCGGACACAAGATAAAAACTTTAGTCTGACTAAGAAAAAGGAGCAGAAACAAGTAACCCAGGCTAAAAAGCTCCACCATACAACCAACTGCCAGCACAAGAAACACACTGTGCTCTTGTCACTGACAGTTTCTGTCTCATGGTTGAGATGAACCAGAAGTGGAAAGTGGCTGCAGGGAGCCCCACACGACGAGTCACACAAGCTACTGAAGGAGAAGGTGAATCAAGTGCACTTGCTGAACTCAAAGCCATTCAGCTGGCCCTGGACACTGCTGAAACAGAGAACTGGCCAAAGCTCTACCTTTATACTGAATCATAAATAGTAACCAATGCTCTGTGGAGTTAGCGAGTAAGGGTGTTAAAAGGCCAGCTAGCAACATAAAGGAAAACCAATTGAGGCTGCTGATGAGTGCAAAAACATTGCCACTCAGACAAACTCTCTGTAAATGTCCATCATGTAGACGGCCACGTCCCCAAAAGTCAGGCTAATAAAGAACACTAAAACAAGGAGCAAGTAGACCAAGCTGCAAAAATAGAGATGTCACAAATAAATTTAAATTAGCAACATAAGGGAGAGTTGTTCCTAACTCAATAGCCCCATACTGCCTCAAGCCATCAAGGCAAAAATGCCACCTATAAGTAGACACAAAACTGAAAAGCAGATTTAACTATAAATAGCATTTCTCAAGTTATCCATAACTGTAAGACATGTGCTAAAATCAAGCAAGCCAAGCCCATAAGGCATCTCTAATATGGGGGGCACTATTCCAAATATAAGTATAAAGAAGCCCAGCAAATGAACTACATCACACTGCCTCAAACCCCCCAAGGCAAGTGCTACGTGATCACAATTGTAGAAGCCACCACTGGATCATTAGAAACCTACCCTATACCTCACACTACTACTCAAAACACCGTCTGAAGCCCAAAAAAGCAAGTCCTATAAAGACCCAGCACCCCTGAGAGAATCGTCAGACAACAGGACCCATTGCAAGAACAGCCTTAGAAACACCTCAGCCAAAAACCAGGATATTGAATAAATAGATCCTATCCCTTATCACACACCAGCTGCCAGGAAAGTTGAACAGTACAACAGGCTCCTTAAAATTACCCTAAAGGCATTTGGCAGGGAAACACCCAAAAATTGAGAAATGAACATAACAAAAGCCACCTGAATAGTCAACACCTGAGAGTCCATCACTCAAGCAAGTCCTGCCCAGTCTGAAGCCTTGCACACAGTGGATGGGGATAAAGTCCCTGCAGCACACATACAAGGTATTTCAAGATTGTTTAGATTAGGCCCACCTCAAGCAAAGGCAAACCAACCCATACAATTGTTTTTGCTCAAAAACCTAGTTACACTTATAGGTAATGCAGAAAGATAAAGAAATCCATTGAGTACCACAGAAAAACCTAATCTTAAGTGAGAACTGTCTTTAAAGTTCCACTGTGGATGAAAATCTATAGCAGAGTTGAAAGAAGGTATTAATTAAGGTATGATGCAGATGGTAATAGAATAAGGAGTAGATCATGTCTTAAGTTGCAATGCAAGATGCAAGCAGAAGTATACATTCTATCACCATCTGCTGAAACCAGGTGGAGCAGGGCTCATTATCTCTTCCATGACCCATCCCTCACAACTCCTCCCCACATGGAGTTATACCTTATGGGAGATGCCCCACCCAAGGAGAAAAGCCAAGTATTTCCTACCTAAATAAAATCTGAAATTTGAAACATCAGAGCAACCTTTACCGCTAAATTCCCAGAAGAATACCAGGCCTATCTTCATCACTACTAGATGTTAAAAAAGTAACTACACCCTTCTCCAAAATCATTGCTTCAACAAAACCACATCGGCCCCTCCAAGAAAACTATAGGTACCATTATTCAGACTGTAACCAACACCCTGAGCAACAGGGTTACAGGCTGCATTCTGACCTTGCCAGTGTTTTGGTCTTTATATTACTATACTTTTATTTTCATTTTCCCAGTAAAAAACTGCTATTCTGAATCCCATATCTGTGCCAGAGAGCTCCTTAATTTCCAAGTCATATTAATTTAGAGGGAGGGAGTTTACATTTTCCGTTTCAAGAGAAGCTCCAGAGCTCCTCAGCAAACACCTGTCTGTCAAACCAAGACAGTGCCCTGCTGCAGCTCCATCCCCATGGCAGGATCCGCGCTGGATGATCCCCAGGGACCCCCGGTGGGCAGAGCCCCCCTGAGCCCTGGTGCTGCTGATCCGTGTTGGGAAGACACCTGGCTGGGGGCTGCACATCCTCCCCGTGGCCTGGATTTTCTCTGCATTTCTCTTTGTCCTTTCCAAACACCCAAAACCAAGGAAAAAATAGAGATGTGAAATACCGACCTGCTTGGGGACACGGGGGGATCTTCCAGGGGATGCGGGGGACGCTCGGTTCCAGGGATTTGAGGGGTCCTGGGAGGGACCTGGGGGTTTCTCAGGGCGTTGGGCACCCCAGTTCCAGCGGCTCTGGCTGCGCTGGGAGAGGAGGAGGAGCGGCAGGAAGAGGAGGACGGGAAGAGACGGAAGAGAAGCAGCGGGAGGAAGAGGAGGGACACAGGAGATGCGGCAGGAAGAGGAGGAGCGATTTTGGAACCGCGCGCTTCCCTCGCCGGGAGCCGCAGGCAGGTGAGGAGGAAGTCAGTGCCCCTTTCCCCCTGTGTCCTGCTCCATCTCCCAGCCCAGCATGGCCCCGGCTGCAGCACAGCCCTGGGGGGATCTCCTTGCCCTTGCCTCTGGCACGGAGGCAAATCCCATCCTGTCCTTGTCCTTCCTCCCCCAGACAAGGAGTTGAGCATGGACAGCAGGGAGGACAAATCCCCGCGGCACAGCCTCGGGCAAGAGGCCGTTTGCAGCGGCTCCACGGCACAGGAATGCAACGGGGAGGAAAAGCCCTGCAGATCCCGCAGCAGGAGGGGCTGCAAACGCACAGCCCGGGGATCCCAGCAGGAAAGAGCCAGCCCGGGCCGGGGAGGCGGCCGGAGCTCGGAGCTGGGGCTGCATGAGGAGCTTCATTATGGGGAGAAACCCCACAAGTGCTCGGAATGTTTTGGGCCACTGGTCTGTGAAGGAAGGACTGTGCAGTTTTTGTTTAGTCTGGTTATAAATGTCATACGTTATATATCCTTCACCATTTCCTTGTAAGACCACTTTGCTAATGGATATCTGCACCAGCAAACTTGTGTGGCTAGACAGCCAAAATTTTACCTTCTTCACTTTCTGCCCTTCCTTATAAGACTGTAATTCCTCAGGATTTATGTCATTCCAATATTTGTTTCATTCTCCCCCAGTTGATGCTCACCAAGGCAGTGATATTTCATTTATTTTAATCTTTCTTCCAGAAATTCCATTTTTCCAAGCAGAACCTTGGTGCTGGTTTTTTTTATTCCCCTGATGTTCATCTCATTTGCCAAGGGAAGGCTAAGGCACTGCTGACTTATATTCCAAGTGAAAATTATTTTATTAGTGCATTGCACTGGGCTAAGAGAAGAACTTGTCTGAACCAGAGCTGAACCCCCTTTGCCTTTTAACTTTGGTAACTGTGACATAAGAATTGAAACTGCTGGATCTGGTTATCTTCTTAAAAAAAAAAAAAAAAAAAAAATTAAATTGAGAAATTTGGGGTTTTTTTGGTCTTGCTGGAACTACCCATATATAAGCACCAGCAGTGTCATGTAACACAGACAAATTTATTTTTTGTGGAAGAACCAGAATGTCATTTTTTCAGGAACACATAGATCAGTTACATACATTCTCTACTCGTTGCCATTTATAATTTCGTGTATAAGGAATTTAAACTCTGAGTTTGCTGCCCTGTGTGGAGGGGAACACTTGGCTGAACAAACCTGACAAAGTGTTACATCAGACCTGTGACAGGCAATTATTAATTATTGAGGGAGATTGCTTCATGCATCAGGCAATACATCATGTTGTAATTATTTTAACATTAAAGGGGGAAAGATCAGTTTGGATAGGTGTGCAGCCATATTAATAAATTAATTTTGGGTGCTTCCTGCTCCATTTGCATTAGCTTTTCCTCAGGGGATAAGATTTCTCTTTGAATTTTGTTGAAATATTTTCCAGCACACCTATGCTTGCAAACTATTTGACTGGTGAAAGGGAAGGGGAAAGTCAAACACTGGTTATGTATTTTAGCAGTTTTTAAAATCACTTATCGAAGTTTTAAAAATTACAAACAGAATTTGAAGAAATGAAGAGTTTGCCAATCTCTCCATAAAACTGTGATTTTCTTTGCATGGCTAATTTTGCTCACTGGAAACTGACTTTTCTGTGAGACAAAATATTTTGCTGGAAGTAGAACATTGATTCTGTGACAGAGTTGAGGGGATAACAAAACAGATAAAACTACATCATATAGGTCTCTTTTAAGACACAAAAAATATGTCTTTTAGCACTTCTTTGTAACAGGTTTTGCTTTTTTGAACAACTCTACAATCCACTTTTATTTTTTTTCTTGTCAGAAAGAGTGAACAGTCAGGAAATCTCGTGTTTTAAGAAGTTGGATCTGAATTCCTGGATGGATTCTCCTCAGAAAACTGTACTGACAAGAAAGGACATTAATGACCTTTACATAGTGATAAAATTAACTAAATTATTTTATCCTTTCTTCTGTAAATAGGATGTGACTTTGGGGCTCATGTTTGGGAATAGTGCAACTCCGCCAAGATTAATATCCCTGCTAAGGAGGATAGACCTGCAATTCCACAGCAGGCAAGGGAGATTCCTTGCCAGGGAGGTTCTTGCTTTGTGGCACCTTGGTGCAGCCAAGCTGGGCTCCAGGTGTGACAAGGGACCTCAGAGTTTCCCCTGGGGGTGGCCTGGGGTGGGTGATGCCTGCCCAGCTCCCCAGCACTGCTTTCCACATCTGCCCAGAGCCTGTGTCTGATTTTCCATCTCTTCCACCCTTGGGAATGCAGCCATTTATCCTGCTGCAGCAGGAGGCTCTGCAGCTCTTTTCTCCTGGGGAAGGAGCCCTACACACAGCCCCACAGGCTCCCCCTGCCCCCAGCCCCACACCACAATTTCCCTGTCATCTTTCTGCCCCTCCCTTCAGCTCTGCTCCCCTTTCATCTCCCATTTCTCCTCCCTCATGGGCTACCTTTGATTTTCAAATGCTCATATTCCAGTCCCTCCTTCTCTGGTGGAAACTTTAACAAATGCACCAACATCTGCTAGTTAGTCATCACACTTAATGTACAGGATATTCCAGCTGGCTTCACTCTCCTTTTATTATGTATTGGAAAGAGGTTTCATCTGTGCTCCTCTGGCTTGGCCAGACACACACCCAGACTCACCTCCACGTGGTGTGGACACAGCTGGGCTACCATGGGGTGTCCCTTGGCCCCCTACCCACCTCCCCCAGTCCAGCACCCCACCCACTCTCCTCTGCCCACAGTGGGATGTGTTTGAGTTGTGAGGTTCTTCTTTGGGGATTTGTGATGTCCCACGAAGGCAGCCTGAGTTTGGGCAGTGGTAGAGAGGGATGCCCACAGTTCAAGCAATTCCTGATGGCTGGAGATGGCACCAGCCTGCAGTGCAAGAGCTCCTGGCTTGGGGTTGGGTATGGAAATTCGTGATGCCTGCAGGTTTTCCAGGCAAATCATTAAAAGCTCATATTAGCAGGAAATCAGACTTTTTCCAAATCTGAGGGTAAACAACCAGCCTCCATCCCTGACCCATGGAAGGAGTCTTCACAAAAGAGACAAAAATGGAAGAACCCCAGCCCAAAGGCCTCATTTCATGGAAAAAAAATGAGCCAAAATTACCTCAGACACCATCACAGGGACTTTATCCACAGCAGACTGAGAATACAAAAGCTGCACAATTGCAATGTTGGGAGATGGGGCTGCCTGGAGCATCAGGCAGGTGAGGGGAGAGGAGAACAAATAAATATCTTCAATTAAAAAAAAAAAAAAAAAATTAATGAAAAATCTGATGTTTGAGGTTAAAAAGAAAACCATATGCTTCCCTTTTTCTTCCAGCAAGTGTTCAATGGTTTTCTCACAGCACCATGGTTAAGCACTGGCAGCCATGGAATGCTGCATGAATTCTGTTCAGAAAAACTAAAGGAACTTGCCCCAAGATAAGAGCAGAAAGCAAAAAATTAAAACACAAGAAGGCACTGAGGGTTTAAATAAATACTTCAAGGTGCACGTCCTGACTTGGGGGCCTGGCTGGAGAACAAGCAACTGCAGAGAGTTTGGATGACGTTGTTCCCATCAGGTGTGCACTGAAGAAAAACACAACAGCAACACAGTGAGGCCATGAACACCCCAAAAATGGGCTTGCAGCTGACTTCACACATGATTCCTGTCCTGGGAGTTTCCAGCCAATTCCCTTTGCAAGGCAAGTGGTTTATTTGCTCTCCTAGATAAATATGGACCCACCTCAAGCACTTGTTCCCCCGACAACACTTTACAAAAGGAGCATTTTTCTCCAGTGTTTGATGGTCCTTAGAACAGAAATAGCAGATGGTTAACACAGTTGTCAGCTTTCTATAATTGTAGGTGAAATCCCTGGGTCAGGAGGATTTCCAGCTGCTAATGGATTTTCCTCATTTTGGTGTGAAATCAGTGTGTAGAGACTGTGCTGCCAAACTTTGCTCTATGCCTCGGTTTGGGGTCTCTAAATGTTATCCCAGCTAAATAAAAGCTGTGTTTTTCAGTAGATTTGATGGCAAATCTGTATATTCCTGCTAAAAAACAGTTTTCAGTTGTATTTGCCTTCATTGCACAAGAATTTCCCATCTCCTTCAAGGACCAGCAGGTTACAAATTCTTCCCTGTGAGGGTGGGGAAGCCCTGGCACAGGGTGCCCAGAGAAGCTGTGGCTGCCCCTGGATCCCTGGAAATGTCCAAGGCCAGGTTGGACAGGACTTGGAGCAACCTGGGATAGTGGAAATCATCCCTTCCCATGGCAAGAGTGAGACTGGATGGGATTTAAGGTCCTTTCCAACCCAAACCATCCTGAGATTCCATTACAAAATCGAAGACAAGAGTGATGTAAAAGCATCATCTTTAGTTACCAGATACAATTAAACCTGCTGGAAATGAGCAGACAAGAGACAGACTCATAGAATTGTTAAGGTTGGAAAAGACCTTCAGGATAATCAAGTCCAGCCATCAGTGCAGCACCACCCCCATGTTCACAATCAAACCATGTCCTCAAGTGCCACATCCACATGTGTTTTGACCCTTCCAGGGATGGTGACTGCAACACTGCCCAGTCTGTTTTAATGTTTTACAACCCTTCCCATGACAATTTTTTTCCTAATAGCCAGTCTAAACTTCCCCTGGCACAACTAGTGGCTGTTTCCCCTTGTCCTGTCCTCTGATCCCTGGGAGAAAAACCTGACCCCTCTCCTGGGCTGTCCCCTCCTGTCAGGGAGTTGTGCAGACCTAGAAGGTTCCCCTTGAACCTCATTTTCTTCAGGCTAAAATGTGTGTTGGGTCCCTGTGAGGTCTGGGCTCACACCCTGGATCTGTGCTGGGATTTGGAGGGGTACAAAGGAGGAATTTATTGTCTGAGCTCAGACTGACACATGCAGAACAGAGCTGGAAGAAATCCCATTTCTTTATTCCAGAAGACTGAGACTGTGGGACAACAAAATGATGGAGCTTATCTATGTGATAGATGAGAAAGAAATCCAAGTGGAATCCATTTAAGGTTGAGCTTGGTACTTCCCATTTGAAATATTGACAATAAGTGGAGGAGTCATTCCGTTTAGAGAGAGTGACATCATCACAAATGGAGCTTGGGATGCCCTCCATAAATTTCCCTGCTTGCTGCAGGTGACAGACATTGTCTTCAAGGAAATGGAGGATGTCCAGAGAAGCTGTAAATAACTTCTGCTCTGCTATAACCACAAAGCTTGACATGACAAAATATAAAAGAAAAGTCATTGGGAAATGGCTGATTTATCCATGAACAATTCTAGATACACTTTCAAAAGAGTAAAAAGTATTTGAAACACATCATGATAAAGATCTTCCAACACAATGAAATTCAAAAGTGAGAATAATTTCCATGTGGCTAAAAAGATATGGGAAAATAAAGAGAATTCCACCAGAAGAAAGATCTATCTGTTCCTGAACTCATCTGTACTATGAACATTGTCTGACACTTGAAATTTGGTACATGTTCAGCAATCATCCAGTTTATTTTGGAAAATTCAGGATGTTATTGATTCAAGTGTGCTGTAGTAATGCCTCAGGTGTCTTGATGTGCTTCACCTAATTTCCTGCTTTAATTTGGGTCTGGAATATGCGAATAAATGCAAGGAGAGTTTTATTTTTACTTCATAGCACACTTGAAAACAGGTTGCTGACTTAATGCTGCTTAGCCAAAATGGATCTATTTCTTAAAGATAATCTTAATATGCTTAGTCTATATCACTACTTCAAGTCTGGTACATGGTAGAGCAAATCACAAGAATATGAAGATTTCCAATTTCTTCTTAAAAATAGGAAGCTGATAAAGTGCATGACAAGTGTTGATGTGAATCTGCCACAACACAGGTTGAGTTTAGCCTGGCTCCCCTCTAAAAAGAAACATTAAATTTTGCATAAAAGGAAACCGTGCTCATTTAAAAATATAAAAAGGCTGCAAAACTTAGCACTGTGGCATGAATTTCTTCTTTTTTAATAAAAACAACCCAGTGAGGGTTGGGAGAGTGGCAAACCCACACAGGCTGGGACCAGATGACCTCTAAAAGTGGCTCCCAACCCAAACCATTCTGTTCCAGGTCCAGAGGGGCATGGCCAGAACATTTGCTGGTGTAAATCAGCTGCTGATCTGCACCAGCTCCTGCCTCCTCCATGCACTGCCATTGTCTGCATGGACACGCTGTAATTTAAGCCAGCATGTTACTGTAATTAAAAAAATACACAAATGACAGAATTTGACTCAAACCCCGCCATCCTTCATGGTTTACATTTCCTACAGAGGGAGTTAACTGGTAAGATGTACGTGTTTATGGGTTTCCTTCTTTGTGCTTTTACAAGTATTTTTCTCTTTGATGATGTAAACCATATGTCGAGGTACTTTGGAGGATTATTTTATCAGTTTCTCTGCAGTATGAGAGAAATACCAGGGCAGAGCCCGTAGGTTTGCACACATCCAGGCCACTAAATCATCCCTCCTTCCTGAGCAGCCCAGCTGCCATATTGATAAATAGTCCTTGTCACATTAATTTAATTCTGAATCACTCTGAGACATCGTTTTGTTACAAATATAAATTTTGTGGTGTAATGGAATGTGTTAAGCCTTTAACAAATGAACATTTAATGGCCGCTCATGAAAAAACATAAATAATCAGGAATAAAATTAGCAGAATTGGTAATGAGAGGACGGAGCAGTGTGGCCTGGTCCTGGGAGCTGGGACAGGTGGGAGCAGCATCCGTGTTTGCTCCTCCTCCTTGGAGGTTTTGGCAGGGATATAAATGCCTGAATTTGACATGCAAAGCTCTTTTAACAAACTAAAATCTAAAAAATAATCTGCTGCATCATTTTTGGAAATAACTGAATGTACCTGTCCTTCACTTGATTCTTCTCTATTACACTGTACATATTATTCTATATTTTATTATTATACTTTCCAATAGATTATCTTCTGTTATTGATTTATTATTATTGTATTATTACTTAGGGATATGGTTTAGTGGTGGGCTTGGCTGTGCTGGGTTAATTGTTGGACTTAACAACCTTTGAGGGCTCTTCCAACTTAGATGATTCTATGATTCTACAATTCCATGTTGCCTTTCAATTATTCCCTTCCATTGAACCCCACTAATGTCCCATAGTCAGAACAAAATTAATATTCTCATTTTATATATATACATATATAGGTATTTACTCTCTTTTTCTCTGAATAACCTATATCAATTATTTTTAATTGAATAATTATTATTTTTTATTGAATTGTTGAAGCCAGTTAGAGGCATTGGCTTTCCAGCTGCCCCAGCTTTACTGGACTTATCCACACATCATTTTTTGGGGAAGCCACAACCTCAGCGTGCAGGAATGGGGATCCATTGGTTCCTGGGTCAACTGGAGGGCAGGATGTTAAGCACAAAGCTGTTGCCTGATTAGTGGCAGTCACTGGAAAGAAGTTTTAGCATCTGTGACTGTAGGCAGTGTGTGGAATTCAGCCAAAAGGCTCTCTTTAAATATCAAAAAAGTATCCCTAAAATTGCAAGCCTTCAGAGACCACGGTGCTGCACAAAATGCCAAGAAAAACAACAGGTAGTGCATAAATCTGGAACAATCACTTACTGCAGCCAGGAGGGGACCCAACGACAAAACACTTACCTAAATGCTTTTTATTTGCATTAACATTTATTCAGGAATGATCTGAAAGCCTCAGCCACTTTCCTTTATGTGTCTCTGAGAGTCTGTGTGTGTTAAGGGTTCCTACACAGCTCCTAGGCGGGAATTCCCATCTGTGGGATGGTGGAGTTGGTCAGACTCATCATTCTGGGGACAGGAAGAAGGGACAAAAAAGGGGACATAAAACCACCCCTTGGTTTCTCTGCTACTTCTCTTCCCACCTGGGCTGGCAATTTGCATGTGGCTGAAGCCATTCCCTGGCCATAAACCCAAACATCTGAATGCAGAGGGGACCCTTCCTGGTTTTTAAATTATAATTATTAAAATTCACATGTGTTTGAGTTGGAAATCACCCTGGTTTTAATACCAACTTCTGTTTGTTTGGTACTGTCCTCCTCTGCACCAGTCTATC
Organism: Erithacus rubecula; assembly: GCF_903797595.1. Lineage (NCBI taxonomy): Eukaryota > Metazoa > Chordata > Aves > Passeriformes > Muscicapidae > Erithacus > Erithacus rubecula. The sequence goes on along the minus strand of NW_027636096.1, from coordinate 151,386 downwards.
CAGAAAGGTGGTCTTGGTCCTGGCCCTGGTCCTGATAGTGATCCTGGTCCTGGCCTTGGTCCTGGTCTGGTCCTGGTCCTGGTCCTGATAGTGATCCTGGTCCTGGCCTTGGTCCTGGTCTGGTCCTGGTCCTGGTCCTAGTGAATCCCCTCAGCCCCTGCTCTGTGTTTTCCTAATGGGAAGCATGGGATGGTGATATGGAGCTGTGTGGAGCAGATGGATAGCTTTGCAAGCCTTCCTGCAAGCCTGGTGTGTTTTGCTCACAAAAGGCAGAGCAGTGCTGGCTCCCCTTCAGCCCAAGATACCCTATGCCCTCCTTCAGCACCCCCCAGCCCCAGACAGGGGCTGTTCTTAACAGCAGGGTCCTCTCTGATTGAAGGGGTTGTGGCTCTTTTTGCTGCTTGTGCTAAGCTTTGGCATTTTCAGCAATGTGGGAGCAATCCCTGGAGGTTTGAGTGTCCCAGGGCCATGCTCCTGCTGAGGGAGGGAAGAAGCCTTTAAGCATAATGTCATGGATTCCCATCAAACATTCCTTGGAGCAGCCCTGGCAGAGGGCTGGAACAAGTTGGACTTAAGGTCCCTTCCAACTCAAATCAGCTTTTTGCTTCAAAACACGAAAATACTGGTCCCAAGAGGGTAAGAATTCTCCCAGGCCTTGTTTCCTTCTCAAATCCCAGAGAGATACTATGGCTCCTGGCTTCATTTTGAGGTTGTGCTCATCCAGTCCATGTTTTCTATGCCATGCCAACACATCTTAAGGACTGCCTTCAGCCCTGGGATGTGGAGACACCTTGAATTCTGTCTGTTCTTCCCTCCAGGCCTGTGAATGAGGAGTGGTGGGATGGCCACCATTGGGTGGGAACCCTGATCTTTAGTCCCAGATGCCCAGGGAAGTTCCCAGCTTCCAGGGCACAAGATGAACTTGCACTTGCTGTGCTGGACTCCACCACGGTTAGGGACCAAGCTGAAGGTGTCACATGCTGAAGGTGCATAAACTGTAGGTGGCCACATGGTCTGGAAAATTATGGAACTACAAAATCATTTCAGTAAGAAAATACGTGAAGATCATCAATCCATATAATTATCTGAAAAAAACAAGTTCTGCAGGGCTGAAAGGAGGATCAGAAGGTCCCTAATCTGACAAAAACAAAATAAAAAAACAACAACCAGCCCAAACCAAAGCAATTTGGGTAATGATGGCCTTTTGTTACAGTTTATCCTGCACCAAACCCCATAGATGGCAACTCTGAACATTTCCCAGACCTTCACAGTAGAGCTTGGAACTGTCTCTCTGATTTATTGGTTGTTTCATGACACATGCATTTCTCCTATATAATCCCAGTGTTTTGCTTATAAGCTATATTGTAACTGTGAATCAATCTTCTTTATTTGAACATCTAGGACAGATTCACACATCATTTCACCATTAACTAGAATAGACTCAGCCTTGCAGATCTTTCAGGTTTCAAGCCTGGCTGTGTTGTTTCAGTTCTTTGCTGCTGCTCATGTTTTGTGGAGAAAAAAAAAAAAAAATATAAAAAGCCAGACTTTGGGGCTTTCTGTTGCAGCTTGAAGAAGAACAGGTTGTTTCATCACTGGTTGTGAGACATGTGTTACCCGGCTCATTAATTCGCAACAGTTCTTGTTTTCTCTTTTTCATGCTGATGTGATACATTTGTGAAGTCCAGGGTTGTACTGCAAGTGATTAATGCTGTAGTAAAGTCTAATAAACTGAGATTCCAACAAAAACGTGTGAAAAATGTAATCTCTAAAGTTCACATATGACAAAACCCATAAATGACCCCAGAGCAGTCATTATGGTGAGTTACTAACTAGATTGTACAGCTGCATTTGTCATAATTTCCCATTACGTAGAGAATAAACCTATCAGGCTGATTTATGGCAGAGGGCTCCACAATATGGGAACTGGGACCTGTGCTGTTCTATGGAAAACCATGAGAAATGTTGTGTCTACTCAAGTGCTGAATGGAAAAGGAAGGAGGGGAGATAGCTGTCATTTGAAGGCACTGGTCCAGGGACAAAGACTTCAGAGAGAAGTCAGGCTTACATCCATGGGATGGCAGGAAGAGATTCTACCAACCTGTCCCAACACTACCAGCAGCACCAGAATGTGCTCTCCACAGGTGGGGGGAAGAGTGGAGATAAGAGGTCTTTTCAGGGGACCAAAGTCAGTCATGGGGAAATCATAAAATCCTAGAATGGTTTGGGTTGGGAGGAAAAAAACATCTTGTTCCAACCCCTGACATGGGCCAGGACTGAACAGCAGAATGCCTGGCTACTCAGGGGATACTCAAGGTTTTTTATTCCACATCTCTGCATCTGCCTTGGAGCATCTGGGCCTGTTGGGAGAAGATGGCATCCACCTGACCTCAGACCACAGGCAAAAATATGAGACTCAGCAAGGCAAGGGACATCCCTGCACAGCAGCCCTCTGACAAGAGCAGCAGTGGCCTCCTCTCAATATTCTCCATGGGGCAGCCACCACTGAAGACCATGGTGGCTACACAGATGCTTTTTGCTCTGCAATCCCTTGTACTCAAAGGTGATGCTGGGAATTGGCAGGTGTGGCTGGCAGGGAACAGGCACTGCTGTTGTGACCTCAGTGTGTTCACTGGTGTCACAATGAAGATTCTGCTCATCCCAGACACTGCCCAGGCCCTTGGCACAGCAAACCTGAACTTGTTGAACGTGCAGCAGACTCTCTGTTGGCAGTGGGAGTTGCCCACAGGGAGATTGCTGCCTGCAGCTGCTTACCACCCCCAAAAGAAATATCTCTTTGGAATCAATGTCCTCTTGCAGTGGGACAGCAGAAACAGACACTGCACTGGTGTCCCCAGAGCAGAGACACACGGGCTCCTGCAGCTCTGCATCCCTCACAGCTGATGCTGAGGTTACATCATACCACACTGTGCATCCAAACTGCTCCATGGAGGAGAAAACCACAGGGATCCTTTCCACAGCAGATCCCTACTGAGGGAAAGGTGTTCTGTATTCCTGCACATGGGTGTCCCATGGAGCACCTGAGTGCACTTGAACACCACATTCCTACCCTTCGCTCGAGTGTTCAGGCACAACACGAGTGCCAGTCCCAGCTAACACAGGGGTGCTACTGTTATGCAAAGCAATTCAAATTCTCTGCTGGAAGCACCTGTCTGCCACTTCTTAATCTAAAGGAGCCTACAGGTAGTCTGGCTACAGTTCCTGATCTTTATCTATGGTGTTCAATAATGGGGAGGTTTCACAAAGGTGTTAGAGGGGCTGGATCCGGGAATAGTCAAGCAATAAAAACTGAACCATGCCCACCCACTATAGTCAAAGAAAAACCAGCACCGTCCAGCAGCACCTCTGGTGCTTTCATAGCTAATATTATTGATTATAATCAGCAGCATTGATGATGTTTGTTTCTCTTTGACAAAATGTCAGGCAGGTCTCTGCCTGCTTTGTGAAGGGAACCCCTGGGGGCCCATGCCCTCCCAGAGGGGCTGCACTTGGTGGGTGCCGGGGCTTTCATTGCTGAGTCCACTCTCAGTCGCTGAGCTGGGCTGGGGACAAAGGGCAGGACTAGCCTGGCTGTGATGCCTTTGGCCCGTGTGACATCAGGGGAGCATGTCCCAATGGGGACAGCTATAAAAGGCCCCCGCAGCCTGGCCCAGCCTGGTCAGCTGGGCCAGGGCCAGGGCACAAGCGCAGCACCCAGGGCTGCATTGTCCCCCTGCATCCAGGGCCAGCCCCTGGTGCCAGCACCTCGGGCAGGGCAGGGGGCTGCTGCTGGCCCATTGGGACAGGCCCTGCTGCCTGCCAGCTGTCTGGAACCCTCTGCTTCCTGCCTTCACATGCCTGTGCCTCCGGGCCTCACTTCAGCCACCACAAGCTGCCTTGGTGGCCCACTGAAACCCTTGTCTCTCTCCACCTGCAGACCATGGTGCACAAATCTGTCCTTGCCCTGGTTGCACTGCTCCTCTTCCAGTTGCCACAGCCCGTGATGAATGATTTGGATGAGGATCTGCAGCTGAGCACAGAGGAGCTGGACCAGGCTCCCCGAGAGCCAAGTGACCCTGGCTGGAGACCCCTTCTTGTGGCTGCCTTGCAGCAGGGGCCATTTTGGGCTGCTGCTGAACTGTTGCTCCTGCCTTTAGGGCTGTGGATGAGGCACAGAAGGGCAGCCATGAGGCAGAGAGCAGCATCCTGGTGCTGAGGCAGAGGCGAGAAGGCGCAGGATGGAAATCGAGCGAGAAGGCTTCGGTTAAAGAGGGCGTTCAAAGACCTGAAGGAAATGTGGAGGACCACAAAAATGATAGGGAGGGAAATGGCCAGGCTCGTTTGAATGAATAGGAATATGGGCAGGAGGGTGCAGGTGAACTGGGCAGGCTTTTGGAGGAACACAGACAGCGGCCTGTGTGAAGAAAAGCTTCCTGCTGGAGATGCTCTTTGGGCTGGCCGAGGCGAGCCACACATCTCTGTGAGCAGCCAGCACAGAGCTGTGCCGGGGCAGAGGCTCAGGGCTCCTGCCCCTCTTCACTGCATCTCTTAACTCTGTCTGCATTAACTGTATCTATCAATGCTTTCCCATGCAGAGGCCTTGCTCTCCTCGAGGATGGAGCCATTTGAAGGAGTATTGTGCAGGAGAGCTGGATTAATTTAACTTCTTTATTAGCTTAGAAATATTTTAAATATTTAAGTTATTTTATCTAAAAATCACTTTAATGTATAGTAATACTACTGTAAAATATAATACCAATTATAACACAAATACTAATTTCATTAGGGCAGTTATATGTTCCATTATATATAAATTATGATTCTCAGTAATAATTCCTCTGAATCTTAATAATAATCCCCAATATGTTATATGTTTGATCATAACAAAGGAACTTCATGTAATCTTCAGTCGTAAACTTCTTATTTACGTCTTTAATAGATATAACATTACAGTAGAGAAAAGAATTTAAATATAAGAATGATTCTCATTATTACTTGTTACTGAAAATGTTTAAAACACATGATTGTTTTTTCAAAAAGACACTGTCTGCCCTCCTGTCTTGGGAGAGTGTGCTCATTTTGGGAGCTGTACTCTGTGCAAAGTTGCAATAAAGGCTGGGCTTGAATAAATGCTGTGTCTGTGAGTGTCCAGTGACATCCAAGGCCATCCAGTTCCAGTCCTGTGCCACAGTCTGGGAATGCTATGGCCAGGCCAGGTTGCTCCAAGGCCCAGCCAGCCTGGATTGCAGCATTTCCATGGACAGGACAACCAGAGCTTCTCTGATCAACTTGTGCCATAGCCTCACAGCCCTCAAAGCAAAGACGTCCTTCCCAAAAGTCCATCTCAGCCGGCCCTGCGGCACTGGGAAGCCACCGGCCCTGGCGCTGTCCCTGCAGGCCCTTGCACACAGCCCCTGTGCAGGGCTGTGCTGGGCCCGTGCAGGGGCTGCCAGGCTGCGGGAAGGTGTCCCTGGAGAAGGCTGGCACAGCCCTGGGGCCAGCAGTGCCACCGTGAGGGCAGCACGCGGGGCCTGGCACGGCCGTCGGGGCGCCAGGCCACAGGGCACAGGGCGCCCGGGCCCTGGCAGCTGGAGCAGGAGCTCTGCAGCGCGGGCGGCACAGAGCCGTGGGCTCCCGCAGCTCTGAGCCCTCACGGCTGAGGCAGCTGCCCAGGCACGGCCGGCTGGGGACACGCGGCCACCCCGGGGCCACCCGCACGGGGACCCTGCTCTGGGGCCAGGCCAGGCCGCAGCAGGGAGCAGCCATGGGGCTGTGCCCGGGGAGGGAACGGCTCTGCCCGGGGACAGGGCTCTGCCAGCAGGGCAGCACGGACAGCAGGGACACACACAGCCACAGGGGACACGTGGCTGCACTCACTGGCACAGGAACCTTCCCACTCTCTGCAACTCCCACACGGGACGCTTGGGCTGCTGCACGTCAGGCTCTGCTCCCAGGAAACAAGGGAGAGGACAAGAGGGAATGGCCTCAACTTCTGCCACGGGAGGCTTAGATTGGGTGTTAGGGAATAATTTCTCCCCTGGAAGGGT
>NW_027636096.1:90024-144839 GCF_903797595.1 Erithacus rubecula | reverse complement strand
CCCAGCACTGTCAGACAGCATTGGTGCTAGGGATCCTTCCCTTGGTTTGAATGTCATGACAATCCCTCCCTCCTAAACTCACTCAGGTTGAAGTCCCAGACTGTTGGAGGTGCCAATCATCAGAGGGACCTGCCTGTGTTTCCCCACCTGGTCAGCCACGACTGCACTGATGTGAGTGGGGCAAATTCCTGGGGGAGTCTTCCTAAAGAACTAGTGAACCTTAGGAGAACCTGGGAAAGTCTTCTTGAGAAGCACCACTAGAAGGATTGTAGCTTCACAAGAATGTTCAAGACACTGAAGAAATGTTGGAATCAGGGAGAGCACACATTTACATTGGAGGCACAGGTGGGGCAGGTGCCATTCTGTGTGTCCTCTGCTGAAAACATCTTGAGGGACAAAAGGCAAAAACAGGGAAATTGGGAATTATCTCCTTCACCAAAGCAGAGCGATGGCCCAGCACAAAGCTGCAATGCGTGACAAAGATCAAGGCCTTCAGGCTCCTCAGCATCAGACTGGTCTGAGCTGCCAGACAATGGATGAATTCACACCCATCTGCTTCCAAAGCCTGAAGTTCTGTGACCAAAGCAGAGCCCAGATGAGTTCCTGTGTTTGTAGAGACCCCCCACTCTGCTAGCCCTCACTCCCCACTCACCACTGAAAACTAGAGCAGGCAGCTCCTCGCTTTGGCCCTCGAGATGCCATGTGATGGTCCCTGGGCACAGAGCTCTGTCAGCCCCTGCTGCTCCCCAGCACACTCCCAAGCAACAGGGACACCAGGAGCCTGCATGTGGCACTGGGCAAGGGCTGGGGGAACAGGGGCTGCCCAAAGAGGGACCCCTGGCTGGGGCTCACCGATGAACCTGATGGTCCAGTCTTGCACGTGTTCCTGAGGGTCCCTCAGGTACTGCAGGCTCTGATGAAGGTACTGCTCAGCCCTGCTGCTGTCCTTTTCCATCTGGAGGGACCAGCAAGGTGTGGAAATTGTCACACACCCTCCAGGTGGCTGGAGCAGCCCCTTCTGCCAGCAGCTCCATCACCAAGAGCCCTCCTCCCTCCCTTTGCGTGCAGGAAGGGGAGATGGGGCTGGAGGAGAGCCCTGGGGCTCTGTTCTTGAGCCAGGAACAGGGATACAGCTCCAAGCTCTGGGGTCTCTTCCCCAGGCCCAGCTGCAGAGCCCATGGCCTGGCACAATCCCTGGGGCGCATCCTCACCACACAGTCAGCCATTCTCCAGGTCTGCCGTGTCTTCACCACGTGCTGCAACTCCTTCCACTTGAGGAACTCTGCAATAGCAAGGATGGCATCCCTGGATGTCTGTGGAGCAACAGAAACTGGGAGATGGCTGCAAGGCCAGGGAAAGGTGTTGTGGCGACCTGGTTCTGGATTAAGCTTGGCAGGGTGGCCCAAACCCCAGGGCCACTCGGTCCATATGCCCCTGACACCAACTTGGTGGACAGCAAAATGGAATTTATTGAAGGGTCACGGAGGTTTTTATATCTTGGGCTGTTAGTGTCATTTCCTTCTGCTCACATCCGGCTGGGTGAGGCCAGGCACAAAGCAAAGGTCACCTTGTGAGGGGGGAAAGGGTCCTAACTGACCGTACAGCTCAAATTCCCTAACTCTCCACATTTCCCGCCCCCCTCATGATTAGTAAAAATCGTATCAAATTCTAAAATGTAGACATTATAAAATTTCATGGATTAGTAAAGTTAGTATAAAATTGTAAATGTGTTAGTAACTGGCATGCCTTAAAATAATTGTCAGCAGTCAACGAACATAATGTTAACTGCTTCTAGACACTTTTGAAAGAATAGCACCAATTTGTTCAACATGCAGGGCCTGAAGATTAGTGTTAGTAAGATTATAGCAAGTGGACCTATTAGGGTAGAAATCAGGGTGGTGAGCCATGGGGACTGGTTGAACCATGACTCGAAACAGTCCTGTTGAGCTTCTCTGTCCATTTTTCTCAGGTTCAGTTGGTGTCTTAGTTTGCCCATGGAGTCTCTAACGACTCCGTTGTGGTTTGCATAAAAACAGCATTCCTCTTTCAAGGCGGCACACAGGCCTCCTTGCTGCATGAACAGGAGATCCAGTCCTCGCCTGTTTTGGAGGACGACATCTGAGAGTGAGGAAAGGGATTTTTCTAGGGAAGAAATGGATTTCTCAATTCTCTGCAAGTCTTCGTTGACAGTCATCTGCAGTTGGGCCAGTCCTTGATGTTGTGTTGCAAGGGCCAAGACGCCTGTGGCAGCGCCAGTAGCTCCTAAACTGAGGAGCACCGTGATGGTGATGCTCCTTAGCACTTCTCGCCTGTAGAACCAGTTGGGTTCCTTGAACAAGCGGTACACTTCTTCTTCCTGGCGATACAGGACTCTGGGGACAATTAAAACTTGGACACAAAAGTTGGTAGAATGATCAAATTTGTCAAGGGGTGCACATGGGCTCACCCCGGATTCTTGACATTCTCGATGCTGCTGGGATCACCCACTGGAACTTTCCCCCTTTTAAGTTTGACGAATTCCTGGCAGACATTGCCCATCTGCTTTGGCAAGGTTGCATTGCCAAAGCATTTGCCTTGGCCCATAACCTGTCTTGGAATAATGCCTCTCCGGGCGGTGTCCCATCTGCATTTGCATGGATGCTTTGACTTTGAAAAGATGATTGGGAGATAGAGGGCTACACTTTCGTAAAAAGGGGATTGTGCACCATAGCATAACCAGCATGATTCTGTGAGGTTCGGGTTGGATTGGTTTGACTATAAAAAGGTAGCATTTAACACGCTCAAGAATGGATTGGAGAGGGTTGGATTGGCTAAGAGATCGGATGGGGAGGAGGTAGATTTTAGCATCTGTGTTGAGAATTGGTTAGAAAGCCATGGACACAACTGTGGATATGGCTCAGCTGAGGCCTTGTTGCGGGAGAGCAGCTCCTGCTAAGTAATAGCTAGGCCTTGTCTTAAGCAGATTTTGCTGAGCAGCAGTGTTTGCTTTTAAGAGACTTTTGCAAAAGCAATACAGCTAGCATGATTTGTAGAGTTAGTCGATAAGTAATACATAACGTTCATTGTTCAATCAAGGCCTTAACTTCCAGGGAAGCATGTAACAAGCAAGGTATAACCCTGGGACGGATACTATATAGCAATAAGTATAAGAATAAGGGAAGTAGCAGCCAAGACTAGCAGCGAGGTAGCACGTATACTTTTTGGCTAGAAATTCAGTAGGCGTGATTATCTCACACTTGCAATAATCAATAATAAGAGAAGGCATACATAGTAAAATCCAATAAGATTGTACTAATATGAATAATGCTGATTTATGCTATTTTGGGCTATAAAACTGTCTGATGCTCTCAATAAAATTGAATTATGCTTTATCAATCACATTGATTGTCTGGCTAATCCTCTCACCATTCCTCCGCAAGCGGTTCCGCACCTCCGTAGTGGCGCCCAAAAAGTGGCTTCCAACCCTAAGGCCTTCTAACCACAGGGCTCGTTCCACCGCACCGTTGGAGGTAAGTGAGTGGGGAAGCTCCAAGTTGCAGCGCTTGGAGGGCAAAAGATCCCTGTATGCTGGCATACTGCTGGTTTCCGTGCCTGGGTTCTCCACATTCCGGAGGCTCGCCGTCCTGATTCCGCCGCCGTACAGCGTTTCACATGACTGTGGTAAAGGCTGCAATGTAATGTGCGCACGCAAATTAAGTTTTGATTCCTGAGCTGCCCCCTTCGTTAGTTTAAAAAACTAAAACAAAAAAGGGGGAAATTATGGCTAAGCAGACAGGACAAGCGGCTTTTAATTTATTTAAATGCTTTTTAGAAAAGCTAAAGGTAGAAATAGATTATAAGAAGGACTTATTAAAGTTATTAGACTACGCTAGGGAGAAAGGATTTTTTATTGCTCCTGAGGAGCTTTTTACAGTTGAGGAGTGGAAAAAACTAGGAGATTGTTTAGCTTGGGAGGTCATTTGGAAAGATAAGATGGCTAAAAGGCTAGTTCGGCCTTGGCAGGCTATCTTTAACTCTTTTGAAGCATATCAGGCAGAGAAAAAAATTGCTGCTGTTGTGTCCATACGTTTAGATGGCAAACCTCTTGCTGCAGAGCGAGCTACACAAGCTGGTATGTATGTTTTTGGAGAAAATAATCTTCCAGATCCACCAACTCTGTCACAATTTACAATGCCACAAAAATCTGTTTCTAATGCAGCTGTTCAGTCTCCTGTAGCAGAGCCCTCTGCCTCTCCCACAGACATAACAAAGCAGCAAACTGAGCAAGTTTCAGATAAGGAAGTTGAGGAAAAAGCAAAGATAAAAGTAGAAATTGAGGCTAGAGATTGGAATAAATTCATGGGGGAAGCAATAGCAGCTGTGGACCAAAATTTTGTTGCAAAATTACAGGGAGACTCAATAGTTAAACAGCAGGCATTTCCGGTTACATATTCTCCTACTGCAGAAGGCATGCAGGTAACAATAGCTCCCTTGGATTGGAAGTTGTTAATGCAATTACATAGTACAGTAAATGAGGCAGGAATACACGGGGAGCCTACAAAACAAGTGCTTAATTATATTTGGGGTTCAGGACTATTGTTACAAGAGGACATGAAAAATGTTTTTAAACTAATTATGACACAATCACAGTTTATGCTATGGCAGGCTCATTTTCAAGCTTTGTGTGAAGAAGCTGCACGTATTCAAAGGGCACCTAATGATCCACTTAGGGGGGTCACAATGGACAGATTTATGGGAATAGGTCAATTTGCCAGGATAGACGCCCAAGCATTATTGGGCCCAGATATAGTAAAGGAGGCAATGCGATTAGCTAGGGCTGCATATGATTTAGTTAGAACTGAGAGAGGAGAATTACCATCCTATATGCATATTAGACAAGGTCCATAGGAGTAATTTTCTAGTTTTGTGGACAAGCTTACTGCTGCAATAGAGAGAGCAGGAGTACCTCAGTATATGCAGGGGCCACAGCTTAAGGAATGTGTTGTACAAAATAGCAATGCACAAGTAAGATTGATAATAGCTACATTATCAGGTAATTGGACTGTAGTGGATTTGTTAGATCATATGAGTAAAATTCCACAAGGAACTCAAGCTATGTTAGTTGAGGCTGTTAAGGATTTAACATTAACTCTAAAAGGCAGGCAGTCTCAGGATCAAGCTTTTGCTGTTGCTGCGCTTGAGCCATTAAAGCCACATAAATTTCAGACTGCTGACAAGTCTCACTCCAATGTGAGGTGTTTTCCATGTGGGCAGAATGGCCACATACAACGAGACTGTCAAACTACAAATGTTTGGTGCTGTATCTGTCAGCGTAACTCACATTCCACAGACGCACATGAGGGGACGCGGCGCGAAGACACCGACTGTGTACCAAGTCACCCAAGTGCCTCCGGTAGCCCCTCCTTGTTCCCTGCCTGCAAACGTCAGCCAGCCACTGCAACAGGTTCCTGCTCCCTGCCGGTGAACTTCAGCCAGCCACAAAGAGGGAGCCTCAGCCTGGACTTGGCAACTGCAATAGACATTGTACTTAAAGACTCCAAACCTTTAAAGGTTCCTACTGGGGTTTGAGGACCTTTAATTTTAAATGGACAATCTTATGGAGCTTTATTATTGGGACGATCTTCAACTATTTTATAGAGACTAGCTGTTGAACCTGGAGTTATCGATGTGGATTATACAGGTGAAATTATGATTATGGTTCATACACATTTTCCTCCTATCAGTATTCCTGCAGGAAGCTGCATAGCTCAGCTGATTCCACAACAGCAGCTGATTAAGGAGGCCCAAGGACCACTGCGAGGAACTGGTGGATTTGGATCTACAGGAGGTTTGGTATTACTTACCCTTACAATGGATCAGCGCCCTGTTGTGGAGGCTATATTACATTTTACTCAACAGGAAGGGCGACTTCGAGCTTTATTGGATACAGGTGCTGACATTACAATTGTTGCTAAGCATCATTGGCCATCTGATTGGCCACTGCAAAATCGTCTGGAGGCAGTTGAAGGGGTTAGTGGAGCAGGACAGGTCCAAAAAAGCTGTGGGCCTGTATCCATCACAATTGATCAAAACACTGTATCAGCCATAGTGACAGTGATGGATCTTCCTGTCGGTGTACAAGCTTTAATTGGGCGAGATGTCCTTGCTCAGATGGGGCTAGAGTTGCATTTGGGACATGGCCCTTTTCGATGACGGCCACTACTAGGACTTGCTCGATCCAACTCACCTGGTTGACAGACACACCTGTTTGGATAGAGCAGTGGCCGTTAAAAAGGGAAAGTCTTGAACAAGTCCACCTTCTGGTGCAAGAACAACTTCAGCAAGGACATGTAAAACCTTCTACCAGCCCTTGGAATACACCTATTTTTGTTATCCAGAAAAAATCAGGAAAGTACCGGCTGCTTCATGATCTTCAAGCTGTAAATGCACAAATGCAACCTATGGGTGCACTTCAGCCAGGACTTCCTAACCCTGCTATGATTCCTCGTGGATGGGACATTTTAATTATGGATTTAAAGGACTGTTTTTTCACCATTGCCTTGCACCCTTCTGACACACAAAGGTTTGCTTTTACCTTACTAGCTATTAACAGAGAGGCTATTGCACAACGATATCAGTGGACTGTGTTACCTCAGGGCATGAGGAATTCACCAACACTTTGTCAGTTATTTGTTGCAGTAGCCTTACAACCATTAAGGGTGTTCTGGAAATCCACATTGATTTTTCATTATATCGACGACATATTGTTTGCACAGAGTGTGCCTTTTACCAAGGATTACGAGCGTACAATAATTAATACGCTGTCACAGCATGGACTAGTGGTTGCTCCGGATAAAATCCAGAGGACTAATCCTTGGCATTATTTGGGTTGGCAAATATCTGATTCTATCATAAGGCCTCAGAAACTGGAGCTGAAAACAACCATTCATACCTTACATGATGCCCAGCGACTCCTCGGTGACCTTCAGTGGCTTTGACCGGTAATAGGATTTACAAATGATAATCTGGAAATCCTTCGCCCACTGTTATAAGGTACCGACCCTGCTGCACCTGTTTCTGTAACTGCTCAGCAGACACGGATTTTACAAAAACTGGCTACAATTATCTCTGAAAGAGCTGTTTCTCGGAGAGTGGAGGATGTACCCATTGACATTACTATTTTACAGGGTAAAGATCACCTCATGGGTGCTCTCACACAGCTCACAGCAGATCATCAGACGTTTGTTGTGGAATGGCTTTTTACATCTGTACAACCTAGGACTACAGTACAGAGTCGTGTGGCTAATTTAGCTACGTTGATAAAAAATAGGTGTCTTCAATGTTTGCAAATTTCAGGACTTGAGCCAGCAAATATTTATGTGCCTTTACGTGCTGAGGACTTGGCATGGTATATGTATCATTCTCCAGAATTACAAACAAGTCTTCTGGAAGTAGCACAAAACATTCAATTGAAGTCACTAAAAAATCCTGTTTTACAATGGATACAAAGTTGCACTTGGATTCCTAAACCTAAGGTCTTGGATCATCCTCTTGTTATGGGCTGATGTTTGGACTGGCTCCTCTCTTTGCTTCCCCCGTGCAGCTGCCGGTCCCTTCCTTGGATGGTTTTATCTAGGCTGGTGTTTTCCGGCTCTCTCTCTCTCTTGCTGCGCTTTGGTTGTGGGCTGTGTACTGCATCCGCATATGCACGAAGCTTTTTTGCCATATCGAGTACTGTCTCATACACCTTATCTTTTTTCATTATTGCTAGGGCAGACGCATATTCAGGTGGCCCAAGCCGCACGAGCTTTCTCCACATTACCGGTGTGCATGGTACCAGGTCTGGATTTTTAGTTGTTACATTATCTGAAAAATAATTTTTGTTACTGCCATTTCCCTGAGGCGTTGGACCCCTGCTCTATGGTTTTCCATCGGGTCTGCTGAACATATAAGTCATCTGCACACAGATATCTTTGTGCCACACTATCCAGGACCCGTTCCCAGAGACTTTGAGGGTTAGCCCCTTTCATTACGCCCTGGTCGATAACAGGATCATGAGACAGAGACCCCAAATGTCTTGCCTCAGAGCCATCTAAAACTGTGGCCTCACCTGCCGCATTCCAGAGACGAACTAGCCAGCTGATAATAGATTCATCAGGTCTCCGGGTGTAATCTTTTCTTAATCCACGAAGATCCTTCAGGGAAAAAGACTCATTATTGGTCTCTGCTCTTTCACCAGTTGTCTTGACTCCTAATTTTACATCAGGAGGTGTCGAGGGTCCCTCTCCAGCATCATCATCATCATCATTTTCCACCGGCCGATCGGTCTTTTTGGTGCGTTTCCCACTTCTTGTACTGGTAGCCACAGCCATTGGTTGGGGCTTATTTTCCAGTTTAGTTGCAAGCTACTTAAAAGAAAAGTGCCAAAATGGTTCTAAAAAAAAAAAAATTATTACAGTGAGCTAAGCCCTAGCACATGCATATCGCACCCTGCTAGGCACTATAAAGCAAAAAACAGAAAAAAGAAAACAAGAAGATAAATTGTCTCCTATCCCAGTTACGCAGGTTGTTGCCAACACCCTAGGCCGAAACCCAGCAACTAAACTGGAAAATAAGCCCCAACCAATGGCTGTGGCTACCAGTACAAGAAGTGGGAAACGCACCAAAAAGACCGATCGGCCGGTGGAAAATGATGATGATGATGATGCTGGAGAGGGACCCTCGACACCTCCTGATGTAAAATTAGGAGTCAAGACAACTGGTGAAAGAGCAGAGACCAATAATGAGTCTTTTTCCCTGAAGGATCTTCGTGGATTAAGAAAAGATTACACCCGGAGACCTGATGAATCTATTATCAGCTGGCTAGTTCGTCTCTGGAATGCGGCAGGTGAGGCCACAGTTTTAGATGGCTCTGAGGCAAGACATTTGGGGTCTCTGTCTCATGATCCTGTTATCGACCAGGGCGTAATGAAAGGGGCTAACCCTCAAAGTCTCTGGGAACGGGTCCTGGATAGTGTGGCACAAAGATATCTGTGTGCAGATGACTTATATGTTCAGCAGACCCGATGGAAAACCATAGAGCAGGGGGTCCAACGCCTCAGGGAAATGGCAGTAACAAAAATTATTTTTTCAGATGATGTAACAACTAAAAATCCAGACCTGGTACCATGCACACCGGTAATGTGGAGAAAGCTCGTGCGGCTTGGGCCACCTGAATATGCGTCTGCCCTAGCAATAATGAAAAAAGATAAGGTGTATGAGACAGTACTCGATATGGCAAAAAAGCTTCGTGCATATGCGGATGCAGTACACAGCCCACAACCAAAGCGCAGCAAGAGAGAGAGAGAGCCGGAAAACACCAGCCTAGATAAAACCATCCAAGGAAGGGACCGGCAGCTGCACGGGGGAAGCAAAGAGAGGAGCCAGTCCAAACATCAGCCCATAACACCTCTGCAGAATGCCATCACTGCATACACTGATGCTGGAAAGTAGTCAAGACGAGCAGCAGTTGTCTGGTTGCAGGGGAAACAATGGCATAATGAGATGCTGCCTGCAGAGTCTCAGGACTCTCTTCAAACACTGGAACTTCGAGCTGTTCTCAGAGCTATTTTAAAATGGCCTCATGGGAACTTGAATGTTGTTACTGACTCTCTATATGTAGTGGGTGTAACTCTGCGAATAGAGGATGCACTTATAAAGGACATTAAAAACATTAGATTGCTAGAACTTCTGAGACAATTACGTCAGGCTGTCAACATTCGTACAGCACCAATGGCTATGCTGCATATACGTAGCCATAAGTGGACTGATGGCCTAGGCAAAGGCAATGATATTGCAGATCAATTAGTATCTGTGACTGTACCTCTCAGTGAATTTCAGCAGGCACGAATGACACATGATACATTCCATCAAAATGCCCGGGGCCTTCACAAGCAATTCCGTATATCTTTATCAGAAGCTTGAGGAATTGTTAAATCTTGTCCAGTTTGCAGTCTGCAAGGCCCAGGGTTGGGAATGGGTGTGAATCCCAGGGGCTTAGGTCCTAATGAAGTTTGGCAAATGGATGTAACTCATGTTCCTTCTTTTGGGAAATTGAAATACGTGCATGTAACAATTGATACTTATAGTGGGTTTATTTGGGCACCTGCTCAAACAGGTGAAAAAGCACTTCATGTATCCCGACATTTGTCAAGTTGTTTTGCAGTAATGGGGGTTCCTAAACAATTGAAAACAGATAATGGTCCTGCATATATTAGTGAGAAAATGAGAAAGTTTTGTCAGCAATGGGGTATTTCTCATATCACTGGCACTGCTCACTCCCCAACAGGTCAAGCTATAGTAGAGCGAGCTCATCAGACTTTAAAAAATTATTTAATGAAGTTTAAAGGTGAAACAGATGTACAATCATTGCTCACCAAAGCTTTATTTGTGTTAAATTACTTGTGTATTTTGGGATCACATGCTGAACCATCTGTTGTCATTCATAGCAGGGGGACAGAACAAATCCCAAAAATGACCCCTATGAGAGTTATGTATCGGGATCCCAAAACAGGAATATGGCAAGGACCTGCTGTATAATATATGGGTAGAGGTTACGTGTGTGTTATTGCTCCCACAGGACCCATTTGGGTACCCAGAAAATGGATTCATCCAGTGACTGATGACAGAGGCTGCACCTCCTCCACCTCAGACCCAGGAAGAAGAGGAACAAGAGAAGAGAGAGCGACTGAGGGATCATCTGGCAATACAACCCTTAGTCCAACAACTCGAGAGTCTTCTGAAGAGGACCATTTCTGATTTGGAAGAGTTTGCTATTTACCAACCTTCATTATTTGCTGATCAAATTGGACTGGGAAAGAGACAATGTTTAAGCTGTAATAAAAAATGTAAGAGAGGTGCATGGGTATTGATAAAATGTGGTACATGTAAGGAAAAGTGTTGGTTACATCAAACACACTTCTGGCAACCCGTGTGTCTTATTTGTACTGAAAAGCTGCAACATACTAATTGGCAGCGAGAGGCTTTGGCATTAATTGACACTCATTTTTCCTCAGGAGGTGAACAACGTGATCGCCGGCAACCTTCTCTTGTAACTGTAGGATATGTTGTTGAAAATGGTAAGAACAGGTATCGATTGCTAGTACGTTGGCGTCTCTTGTTTGCTATCCAACAGACAGAGTGGTTTGCTGCTACAGTAGTACTAAAATCTGTCTGTTCTCGGGATATCCCAGATATTACACGTCACTGTTGTATACCAGAACATCAATGGGATGATGTTATTAAGGGGCATCTTCAGCCTGAATCTAGGCATGGTAATCTTAGAGGTGCTAATCGCTTCCTTCATCCTGACTGAAGCATGGATACCAACACAACCCAAAACTAATGTGTGGGTTACCCTGGCAAATAAGACTGGGCAAGATGCTATATGCCTGTCTTTATCAACACGAGGTAATCCTTTTTCTACATGCTTGGTTGGTATCCCACTTGATTTCTGGCCATGTCCTGATGCACTTTCAGTCTGTAACATTTCAAATCCGAAGAACAATGTTAATTTTTGGGACTTAGGGGTTCCATATTTAAGGCATGCATCTTTAGAACCCCAAGAATTGGAATTGATGGGGTCAGTTAGAGCTGATGCATATGTGATGTTCAGTTACTCTAGAAAATCTTTACATCAGCTAGACACAGTTTTGGTAAATGCATCTCTTTCAGTGTATCGAAATGCTTCACTGTGGTGCAATTCTACTTCTGCTACTATCTCAGAGTCCACAAACACTCCTTTTGCTTTGCCCCCAGGTGTGTTTTTGATTTGTGGGGACAGAGCTTGGCCAGGCATACCATCGAAATTGAGGGGAGGACCATGTACCTTAAAAGACTTACCTTGTTTACTCCTAATGTGTCAATGATTTTACAGGCACGCCAAAGACATCTTCGCATTAAAAGATTGGCTCATGCTTACAAACCCGACTGTCAGGATAATGTCAAATTTTGGTCAACTGCACAAATTATAGCAGCATCTATTCTTACTCCAGGTGCTGCTAGTGCAAGAGCTTTGTCTCAACTTGATAGACTTGGCTGTTGGTTAGCAAAACAGACTAATGCTACCTCTATAGCTCTATCACAACTTTTGACTGACGTTGATTCTGTTCGTCATGCTACTTTGCAAAAGTGAGCAGCTATAGATTTTTTGCTTTTAGCACAAGGCCATGGATGTGAAGACTTTGAAGGAATGTGTTGTATGAACCTTTCTGATCATTCTGTATCCATTCATAAACAAATAAGTGATTTGAAACAACTTACTACTCACTTGCAAGAATACACTGGATTAGGTTTAACTGATTGGCTAAAGTCATTACATTTGGGGCCATGGCTGACATCTCTTTTACAGCACCTTATAATAATTGCACTTGTAATTGTGGTTGTACTTCTGCTTGTTCCATGCATTTTTCAATGTTTGCAGAAAAGCATGACACGCATAGCAGAGTCTGCCATGAGTCATGCTTTTCTTGCACAAAATAAAAAAGGAGGAATTGTTGAGAATTGGTTAGAAAGCCATGGACACAACTGTGGATATGGCTCAGCTGAGGCCTTGTTGCAGGAGAGTAGCTCCTGCTAAGTAGTAGCTAGGCCTTGCTCTTAAGCAGATTTTGCTGAGCAGCAGTGTTTGCTTTTAAGAGACTTTTGCAACAGCAATGCAGCTAGCATAATTTGCAGAGTTAGTCAATAAGTAATGCATATGCCCATTGTTCAATCAAGGCCTTAACTTCCAGGGAAGCACGTAGCAAGCGAGGTATAACCCTGGGATGGATACTATATAGCAATAAGTATAAGAGAAGTAAGAGCAGTGGGATAGCACGTATGCTTTTTGGCTAGAAATTCAGTAGGCGTGATTATCTCACACTTGCAATAACCAATAATATGAGAAGGCGTACCTAGTAAAAACCAATAAGATTGTACTAATATGAATAATGCTGATTTATGCTATGTTGGGCTATAAAACTGTCTGATGCTCCCAATAAAGTTGGATTATGCTTTATCAATCACATTGATTGTCTGGCTGATCCCCTCGCTATTCCTCCACGAGCGGCTCCGCACCCCCGCAACAAGTCACATACATCATGTAGATAAACCATGCACTACTTAAGAGAGTAACATTTTTACTGTTTCAGCAAGTTCTACTTCGGTAAACACATAAATTTACTTAACTGAATACCCCTCACTCTTGCCAACTCAGGGCCTAAGCTACTTGATCAGTCCTTAGGAAAACTACTACTAATTTTATATTTCTATTTTACTGAAACATACTGCAACAACACCAAGGCAGTGCCAGCCGTCTCAGAGATGGGCAAGGACAAGAAAGGGTTTGAAGCTGTGCCAAGAGAGGTGTACACTGGACATTAGGAAGAACTGCTGCCCAGAAAGGGGCATGAGATATGGGAATGGTGTGCCCCAGGGGGCACTGGTGCAGTCACCGTTGCAGTAGGTGTTCAAGGTAAGCCTGGCCATAGCACTCCAGGCTCAGATCTGCTTGCCGTGGTAACCATGGATCACAGGCTGGAGTTTATCTCCCAGAACTCTTCCAAGCCAGTGCTTGGATTCTGTGACATCACAGCCTCTGGGGCAGCATGGTGCCTGGCAACTGTCCCCAGCCACCGCTGTGCCCCACAGCCTGGGCTGACTCGGCGAGGACAGACGTTCCGAGCGTGTGTGGTGGTGGCAGCTTCCACAGAGCACCATGGCCGACTCGGTGCCCTGGATCCTGCACTTTTACCTGCTGCTGCTCCTGGGCCATCGTCCCGACCCATCCAGCCATCCTGGGCCGGGCACGGGCCTGTATCCCGAGGAGCTGGAGCTGCAGGACATGGATCCTGAGTCGACCGTCTCGTGCATTAACATATCGTGGCTGTTCTGGACATGCCTGCTGGTGCAGCTGCTGATCACAGGCACTGTCCTGGGATGGCATCGCTACCGAGGGTGCTGGAGAGGCTGGAGAAGGGTGAGGGATGGGGGGTCAGGCAGGAAGAATGGGCTTGGAGCTCTTGGGCAGCCCTTTGGCCAAGGCCCCATGGCAGAGTGGAGCTGAGCCTCTGGCTGGGAATCAGGCCAGGGCTGAGCTCAGGGACAGCCCCAGGCAGAGGCAGCCAGAGCTCTGCTTGCTGCAGCCTGGCCAGGCCTGGCTCTCTTGCTCAGAGGCCAAAGGCAGCCCAGAGAGGGGCCCTGCTCTGCCCCTCTGCCCCTTCCATCGGGATCCCTGTGCTTTGCCTTGCAGAATCGGCACCAGAGGCCCCGCAGCAGCAGCCCAGGACAAGGCTGTCCCACAGAGCTGATCCAGCTGCTGAGGAACAACCGCACCATGCTGCAGCTGTGCCTGCGCCACTGCTCCCAGCAGAGGGCCCAGAACAGCAGAGCAGCACAGGGGGCCAGCCGGAGGAGGAGCAGGAGGAGGAGATCCTAAGTCTTGCCCCAGCGCTGACCTCCAGCTCAAGCACCGCGTGCAGAGCACTGCAGGGAATGTGTGACCCATGCCAGCCCGGGCACGGTGACATTCCTCATCTTAGGCCTTAGAGACACCCCATCCTTAGCTGTAGCAACCCCCACCACCTTTTCCACAAGAAGCTGATCTTCCCCTTAGTGTTGCTGTTCTAAATGTTTCAGTAATTTAGGCATAAGGTTCTTACCCCATAGTCTTCTAGTCCCCCTGTATTGTAGACTTTTAGAGTAGTAAAGTTAATAAAGTTCATGTTCTCTACACATCCTGTGTTGTTTGCTTGATATTCCATCGAAGAGGGGACACAGAGTGATGGGTTTGAGCAGGAGCTCCAGACTGCCTGCAATGGAGAGCCTGAGTGCAGCAGCAGCAGCATTTGCAGGAGTGCAAATGGAGGGCAGCTGGAAAAAAGATGGTGGGCAGTATTCTCCTGCCTCCATCTTCCAAGGAAGAGTCAAGTCAATCCCTGTCTGCGCTCTGCTGGGAAGGCTCCAAAAAGGGGCTTGCAGGACCCTGGGGCACCAGGGAAGGAACAGGATCATCCCAGGAATGCTGTGAGAGATATCCCAGAGCAGCCCCACCTGGGGCCCGGGCAAGGGATGGATTCAGGCAGGCAAATACATCCAGGGGCTGCCTGGGCTATGGCAGTGAGGCCCAGCCCTGTTTCATATCTTTCTGCTCTTCATTTGTATTTAGTCCTTTGTATTTATCCTCATGACCCTCACAATGGGATTAGATTTCACTTTCTTACAAGGCAAAACCTTAGTTATTTTATTTCCACTAAACAACCATGTGTATTACCAGCTTAAATGACTTCTCTCTGACTTACTCTGCATCTTGCTCCTTTACAGCAAGATGCATCAAGCACCTCTGTTAAAATACAGATGCCTCCCTGGAAAGAGGACAATCTTGATATTTTCTGAAGAATCTTAACTTTGATGATGTACCAAATTTTACAAATCCAAGAGGAAAAAAGCCTACAGATCAGTTTTACAATTTTAAAAGCTGATTCCTCAACTCTTGCACACCAGTTTCCTTATTGGCAACGTTCAGCAGTGATACCAAACAAGCACAGAAAACAAATGGGAGAAGAAATGCAGACAGCCAGAAGGACCACCTACCAAAATACTGGGAAGAAACAGCACCCAGCAACAATTTCACTACAAAATGGACTGATCTTCTAGTTAGCTTCAAAGCAATACATGGACTTGCTTACTTTCAAAGCCTGTCCAATTTTCAATTAAAAATAGAAAAATAACTCCTCTTCACATGCATCATTACTGTTAAGCCTTGTCTATGTCTTCAGCTTTTCTTATTTGACCTACAGGATAATGAAATGTATTGAGATGAGATTTCAAGGCAGGTGCTGGACAAGGTATGGGAAGTATGTGCTGTTTTAGAATCCTCAATATCAGCAGACAATTTGCTAAAGTTTAATTCTTGTTTTTTTCCAAGCAAAAGAACCACCTAGTGTTTTTATTTTCCCTGGTGTTTTCAAGGAAAACACTATTGGCTTTCTAGGCATACAGTTCCTGGCTATTGGAATATATGCACTTAGCAAACAATGTAATTTTAAGAACAATCTGCTGAAGCAGTATTTTATTTTTTAAGATATTTTATTTAACTACTTGCTTTAAGAAGGAAAAGTGTTTCAAATCACATTTTTGCCCTCCTTTATCCTTATTCAACAGCATGGATCTTTCAGTGCATGGGCAAATGGTTAAACTGAATGTGGCCCATGTTTCCCCACTATCAATATCCCCACAATCTAAACTGTGGAATTACTATTTTCCCAAAGAGAAACTCTTTGTGATTTGCAACTCATCTCAAAACCTCAGTAAAACAAAATCAGCAGAATTTCCCTAATTCAATGGAATTCCAATTGTGTTCTATTACCCTTCAAATACTCATGAAAACGGACTTGTTTTCACTAGAACAGCTGTGACTGAAAATCTGGGGCAAAACCTCTAAGAAATGGCAATATACATGAATGTTCCTTTCCACAGCAGGCACAACCACACAACGAGTGGCACTCATTGGCACAGCCTCTTCTCCAAGGCAGTGCCAGCCATCTCAGAGATGGGCAAGGACAAGAAAGGGTTTGAAGCTGTGCCAAGAGAGGTGTACACTGGACATTAGGAAGAACTGCTGCCCAGAAAGGGGCATGAGATATGGGAATGGTGTGCCCCAGGGGACACTGGTGCAGTCACCGTTGCAGTAGGTGTTCAAGGTAAGCCTGGCCATAGCACTCCAGGCTCAGATCTGCTTGCTGTGGTGTGAGAGTCCGTCTGAGCCTCTCGTCTGTTTCTGCCCAACGACCCTCGCCTGAGGCCTGCGCTGGCCAGGGATGGGAGGAACGCCAAGTGACTGTTCCGCAGGTGATGCCTACCAGGACTGGTTTCTCATGACAACTAGTCACGGGGCGCTGACTCAACAAAGCTCCCACAGATGGAAGAACAATGGACTGGTCAGTATGGGCTGCGCTGTGTGTGTTCATAACAACAAAGATGGTTTGGTGTGCCTTGAAATGTCCTGTTTCCACCTGTTCCTCAGGGTAACGAGCTCCACATACAATAGTCCATAAATCTTCCCACCTTTTGGCCAGAAGCCACTCGCTTTGGGAAAGGACTATAAAAGTGACTTTCTCAGAGGAGACCCCTGAGATCTCCCCAGACGGCAACAGACATCTATTGGCTGACTCCACGAGGATTCGTCTGCCCGTCTTGGTAGCTATAATCCCGACCCCCTTTCTCTCTCTCTCTCTCTTACTGTCCCACTATCACACTTTGATTGGCACTAAATAAAGTGCATTTCTCCAAAACCGTTTTTGTCCCCTGCTGTGTCTTTTGTGCTCTGAGATCCATAAAAGAACCAGACACAACTCCCACTCGGGTTGGGCGCATCGTGACACACCTCAACAGCACACAGCCAGCAGTATCAGATGAATCAAGATGCCATTATCCCCACCCATAAAATTTTGGCTAGAAAGTCAAAGGGTGCTCAGTAAATCCCACTCACCCTTCAACAGCCTCAGTTTGCCTATGGGCAAGTCTGACAGACAATAGAAATTGACTGTAGGCTATTGTGCCTTGAATGAAGGGACTCCACTGGGAGAGCTAAGACAGAGTGCTGTGGATTTAATTAGCATAAGCAGCTTGATAACCAAGATGACTTGGCAAGAGCAAACAGAGCTTTGAAGGTTTCATGAAGATTGGATCAAGGCTGGTGACAGGAAAGAAGAAAGAATCAAACAGAAATGCAGCAAAATGTGTAAGCTTGTTTGTGTGATGTGTAACCCAAGAAATGTGGTAATAAATAACCAGCATTTTTAAAAACGGCATACAAGCACATGGAGCTGAGAGTAAATCTGGATTCTGATCAGCAGTCAGTAGACCCCCTCTCTCTCCCAATCGTTGATTCTCCAGTGCTGAGCGCTGCTGTGCCGGACACGCTGGATCTCCAGGAGGAGCTGGAGCCCAAGGCAGCAAAGTGGCACCATTGACATTGCCAATGCATTTTTCTCCATTCCTTTGGCAGCAGAGTGCAGGCCTCAGTTTGCTTTCACCTGGAGGGATGTGCAGCACACCTGGAACCGACTGCCCCAGGGGTGGAAACACAGCCCCACCATCTGCCACAGGCTGATCCAGGCTGCACTGGAAAAGGGTAAAGCTCCAAAACATCTGCAATACATCAATAACATCATTGTGTGGAGGAACACGGCAATAAAAGTATTTGAAAAAGGAGAGAGGATCATCCAGATTCTGCTGGAAGGAGGTTTCACCATTG
Organism: Erithacus rubecula; assembly: GCF_903797595.1. NCBI lineage: Eukaryota > Metazoa > Chordata > Aves > Passeriformes > Muscicapidae > Erithacus > Erithacus rubecula. The sequence goes on along the minus strand of NW_027636096.1, from coordinate 126,586 downwards.
AGAAGAGCATAGTCAAGGGACCTGCCTGAGAGATCCAGTTCCTGGGAGTAGAGTGGCAAGATGGACAGAGCCAGATCCCCACTGAAATGATCAATGAGATCATCACAGTGTCTCCACCAAGCAGCAGGAAGGAAACACAAGCTTTCCTAGGGGCCATAGGTTTGTAGAGAATGCATTCCTGAGTGCAGCCACATTGTGAGCCCTCTCTACCTTCTCACCCTAAGAAGAACAATTCCAGCTGTGGCCCAGCAACAAACCTTCACCCAGACCAAATAGAAAATCGCTCATGCACTGCCCTTGGCCCAGTCAGGAAGGGACCAGAGGTGAGGAATGTGCTTTACTCTGCAGCCAAGAACAATGGCTTGTCCTGGAGCCTTTAGCAGAAGGTGCCTGGGGAGACTTGAGGCCGAGCACTAGAATTCTAGAGTCAAAGTTGCAGAAAGTGTGAAGCAAACTACACTCACAAAAAAACCCAACAAAATCTTATCTGCCTATTATAAGAAAGTTCAAGCCACCTCAAAAGAAATTATCACAAAAGCACAACTCCTCCTGGTACCCTGACTCCCAGTGCTGGGGTGGGTGTTTAAAGAAAAGGCTCCTCTACCCACCACACCACATGGAGCCCATGGATTGCTCTCATCACACAGCACGGCCAGATTAGAAACACAAATCACCCTGAAATTTTAAAAACAGTTAAAATGGGCACAAGATAAAAACTTTAGTCTGACTAACAAAAAGGAGCAGAAACAAGTAACCCAGGCTAAAAAGCTCCACCATACAACCAACTACCAGCACAAGAAACACACTGTGTTCTTGTCACTGACAGTTTGTGTCTCATGGTTGAGATGAACCAGAAGTGGAAAGTGGCCACAGGGAGCCCCACACGACGAGTCACACAAGCTACTGAAGGAGAAGGTGAATCAAGTGCACTTGCTGAACTCAAAGCCATTCAGCTGGACCTGGACACTGCTGAAAGAGAGAACTGGCCAAAGCTCTACCTTTATACTGAATCATGAATAGTAACCAATGCTCTGTGGAGTTAGCTAGAAAGGTAAAAAAGGGCCAGCTAGCAACATAAAGAAAAACCAATTCAGGCTGCTGATGAGTGGTAAAACATTGCCACTCAGACAAACTCTCTGTAAATGTCCATCCTGTAGACGGCCACGTCCCCAAAAGTCAGGCTAATAAAGAAGACTAAAACAAGGAGCAAGTAGACCAAGCTGCAAAAATAGAGATGTCACAAATAAATTTAAATTAGCAACATAAGGGAGAGTTGTTCCTAACTCAATAGGCCCATACTGCCTCAAGCCATCAAGGCAAAAATGCCACCTATAAGTAGGCACAAAACTGAAAAGCAGATTTAACTATAAATAGCATTTCTCAAGTTATCCATAACTGTAAGACATGTGCTAAAATCAAGCAAGCCAAGCCCATAAGGCCTCTCAAATATGGGGGGCAGTATTCCAAATATAAGTATAAAGAAGCCCAGCAAATGAACTACATCACACTGCCTCAAACCCCCCAAGGCAAGTGCTACGTGATCACAATTGTAGAAGCCACCACTGGATCATTAGAAACCCACCCTATACCTCACACTACTACTCAAAACACCGTCTGAAGCCCAAAAAAGCAAGTCCTATAAAGACACGGCACCCCTGAGAGAATCGTGAGACAACAGGACCCATTTCAAGAACAGCCTTAGAAACACCTCAGCCAAAAACCAGGATATTGAATAAACAGATCATATCACTTATCACACACCAGCTGCCAGGAAAGTTGAACAGTACAACAGACTACTTAAAATTACCTTAAAGGCACTTGGCAGGGAAACATCCAAAAATTGAGAAATGAACATAACAAAAGCCACCTGAATAGTCAACACCTGAGAGTCCATCACTCAATCAAGTCCTGCCCAGTCTGAAGCCTTGCACACAGTGGATGGGGATAAAGTCCCTGCAGCACACATACAAGGTATTTCAAGATTGTTTAGATTAGGCCCACCTCAAGCAAAGGCAAACCAACCCATACAATTGTTTTTGCTCAAAAACCTAGTTACACTTATAGGTAATGCAGAAAGATAAAGAAACCCATTGAGTACCACAGAAAAACCTAATCTTAAGTGAGAACTGTGTGTAAAGTTCCACTGTGGATGAAAATCTATAGCAGAGTTGAAAGAAAGTATTAATTAAGGTATGATGCAGATGGTAATAGAATAAGGAGTAGATCATGTCTTAAGTTGCAATGCAAGATGCAAGCAGAAGTATACATTCCATCACCATCTGCTGAAACCAGGTGGAGCAGAGCTCCTTATCTTTTCCATGACCCATCCCTCACAACTCCTCCCCACAAGGAGTTATACCTTATGGCAGATGCCCCAGCCAAGGAGAAAAGCCAAGTATTTCCTACCTAAATAAAATCTGAAATTTGAAACATCAGAGCAACCTTTACCGCTAAATTCCCAGAAGACCAGGCCTATCTTCATCACTACTAGATGTTAAAAAAGTAACTACAACCTTCTACAAAATCATTGCTTCAACAAAACCACATCGGCCCCTTCAAGAAAACTATAGGTACCATTATTCAGACTGTAACCAACACCCTGAGCAACAGGGTTACAGGTTGCATTCTGACCTTGCCAGTGTTTTGGTCTTTATATTACTATACTTTTATTTTCATTTTCCCAGTAAAAAACTGCTATTCTGAATCCCATATCTTTGCCAGAGAGCTCCTTAATTTCCAAGTCATATTAATTTAGAGGGAGGGAGTTTCCATTTTCTGTTTCAAGAGAAGCTCCAGAGCTCCTCAGCAGACACCTGTCTGTCAAACCAAGACAGTGCCCTGCTGCAGCTCCATCCCCATGGCAGGATCCGCGCTGGATGATCCCCAGGGACCCCCGGTGGGCAGAGCCCCCCTGAGCCCTGGTGCTGCTGATCCATGTTGGGAAGACACCTGGCTGGGGCTGCACACCCTCCCCGTGGCCTGGATTTTCTTTGCATTTCTCTTTGTCCTTTCCAAACACCCAACACCAAGGAAAAAATAGAGATGTTAAATAACGACCTGCTTGGGGACACGGGGGCATCTTCCAGGGGATGCGGGGGACGCTCGGTTCCAGGGATTTGAGGGGTCCTGGGAGGGACCTGGATGTTCCTCAGGGCGTTGGGCACCCCAGTTCCAGCGGCTCTGGCTGCGCTGGGAGAGCAGGAGGAGCGGGAGGAAGAGGAGGAGGGGAAGAGACGGAAGAGAAGCAGCGGGAGGAAGAGGAGGGACACAGGAGGAGCGGCAGGAAGAGGAGGAGCGATTTTGGAACCGCGCGCTTCCCTCGCCGGGAGCCGCAGGCAGGTGAGGAGGAAGTCAGTGCCCCTTTCCCCCTGTGTCCTGCTCCATCTCCCAGCCCAGCACGGCTCCGGCTGCAGCACAGCCCTGGGGGGATCTCCTTGCCCTTCCCTCTGGCACGGAGGCAAATCCCATCCTGTCCTTGTCCTTCCTCCCCCAGACAAGGAGCTGAGCACGGACAGCAGGGAGGACAAATCCCCGCGGCACAGCCTCGGGCAAGAGGCCGTTTGCAGCGGCTCCACGGCGCAGGAATGCAAAGGGGAGGAAAAGCCCCGCAGATCCCGCAGCAGGAGGGGCTGCAAACGCACAGCCCGGGGATCCCAGCAGGAAAGAGCCAGCCCGGGCCGGGGAGGCGGCCGGAGCTCGGAGCTGGGGCTGCGTGAGCAGCTTCACCATGGGGAGAAGCCCCACAAGTGCTCGGAATGTTTTGGGCCACTGGTCTGTGAAGGAAGGACTGTGCAGTTTTTGTTTAGTCTGGTTATAAATGTCATACGTTATATATCCTTCACCATTTCCTCGTAAGACCACTTTGCTAATGGATATCTGCACCAGGAAACTTCTGTGGCTAGACAGCCAAAATTTTACCTTCTTCGCTTTCAGCCCTTCCTTCTAAGACTGTAATTCCTCAGGATTTATGTCATTCCAATATTTGTTTCATTCTGCCCCAGTTGCTTCTTGCCAAGCCAGTGATATTTCATTTATTTTAATCTTTCTTCCAGAAATTCCATTTTTCCAAGCAGAACCTTGGTGCTCGTTTTTCTTATTCCCCTGATGTTCATCTCATTTGCCAAGGGAAGGCTAAGGCACTGCTGCCTTATATTCCAAGTGAAAATTATTTTATTAGTGCATTGCACTGGGCTAAGAGAAGAACTTGTCTTAACCAGAGCTGAACCCCCTTTGCCTTTTAACTTTGGTAACTGTGACATAAGAACTGAAACTGCTGGATCTGGTTAGCTTCTTAAAAAAAAAAAAAAAAAAAAAAAGAAAAAAAAAGAAAAAGAAAGAAATAATTAAATTGAGAATTTTGGGGGTTTGTTGGTCTTGCTGGAACTACTCATATATAAGCACCAGCAGTGTCATGTAACACAGACAAATCTATTTTTGTGGAAGAACCAGAAGGTCTTTTTTTCAGGAACACATAGATCAGTTACATGCATTCTCTACTCGTTGCCATTTATAATTTCGTGTATAAGGAATTTAAACTCTGAGTTTGCTGCCCTGTGTGGAGGGGAACACTTGGCTGAACAAACCTGACAAAGTGTTTCATCAGACCTGCGACAGTCAATTACTAATTATTGAGGGAAATTGCTTCATACATCAGGCAATGCATCATGTTGTAATTATTTTAACATTAAAGGGGGAAAGATCAGTTTGGATAGGTGTGCAGCCATATTAATAAATTAATTTTGGTTGCTTCCTGCTCCATTTGCATTAGCTTTTCCTCAGGGGATAAGATTTCTCTTTGAATTTTGTTGAAATATTGTCCAGCACACCTATGCTTGCAAAGTATTTGACTGGTGAAAGGGAAGGGGAAAGTCAAACACTGGTTATGTATTTTAGCAGTTTTTAAAATCACTTATCGAATTTTTAAAAATTACAAACAGAATTTGAAGAAATGAAGAGTTTGAAAATCTCTCCATAAAACTGTGATTTTCTTTGCATGGCTAATTTTGCTCACTGGAAATTGACTTTTCTGTGAGACAAAATATTTTGCTGGAAGTAGAACATTGATTCTGTGACAGAGTTGAGGGGATAACAAAACAGATAAAACAACATCATGTAGGTCTCTTTTAAGACACAAAAAATATGTCTTTTAGCACTTCTTTAAACAGGTTTTGCTTTTTTGAGCAACTCTACAATCCACTTTTATTTTTTTTGTCAGAAAGAGAGAACAGTCAGGAAAACTCATGTTTTAAGAAGTTGGATCTGAGTTCCTGGATGGATTCTCCTCAGAAAACTGTACTGACAATGAAGGACATTAATGACCTTTACATAGTGATAAAATTAACTAAATTATTTTATCCTTTCTTCTGTAAATAGGATGTGACTTTGGGGCTCATGTTTGGGAATAGTGCAACTCCACCAAGATTAATATCCCTGCTAAGGATAGACCTGCAATTCCACAGCAGGCAAGGGAGATTCCTTGCCAGGGAGGTTCTTGCTTTGTGGCACCTTGGTGCAGCCAAGCTGGGCTCCAGGTGTGACAAGGGACCTCAGAGTTTCCCCTGGGGGTGGCCTGGGGTGGGTGATGCCTGCCCAGCTCCCCAGCACTGCTATCCACATCTGCCCAGAGCCTGTGTCTGATTTTCCATCTCTTCCACCCTTGGGAATGCAGCCATTTATCCTCCTGCAGTAGGAGGCTCTGCAGCTCTTTTCTCCTGGGGAAGGAGCCCTACACACAGCCCCACAGGCTCCCCCTGCCCCCAGCCCCACACCACAATTTCCCCATCATCTTTCTGCCCCTCCCTTCAGCTCTGCTCCCCTTTCATCTCCCATTTCTCGTCCCTCATGGGCTACCTTTGATTTTCAAATGCTCATATTCCAGTCCCTCCTTCTCTGGTGGAAACTTGAACAAATGCACCAACATCTGCTACAGTTAGTCATCACACTTAATGTACAGGATATTCCAGCTGGCTTCACTCTCCTTTTATTATGTATTGGAAAGAGGTTTCATCTGTGCTCCTCTGGCTTGGCCAGACACACACCCAGACTCACCTCCACGTGGTGTGGACACAGCTGGGCTACCATGGGGTGTCCCTTGGCCACCTGCCCACCTTCCCCCAGTCCAGCACGCCACCCGCTCTCCTCTGCCCACAGTGGGATGTGTTTGGGTTGTGAGGTTCTTCTTTGGGGATTTGTGATGTCCCATGAAGGCAGCCTGAGTTTGGGCAGTGGTAGAGAGGGATGCCCACAATTCAAGCAATTCCTGATGGCTGGAGATGGCACCAGCCTGCAGGGCAAGAGCTCCTGGCTTGGGGTTGGGTATGGAAATTCATGATGCCTGCAGGTTTTCCAGGCAAATCATAAAAACTCACATTAGCAGGAAATCAGACTTTTTCCAAATCTGAGGGTAAACAACCAGTCTCCATCCCTGACCCACGGAAGGAGTCTTCACAAAAGAGACAAAAATGGAAGAACCCCAGCCCAAAGGCCTCATTTCATGGAAAAAAATGAGCCAAAATCACCTCAGACACCATCACAGGGACTTTATCCACAGCAGACTGAGAATACAAAAGCTGCACAATTGCAATGTTGGGAGATGGGGCTGCCTGGAGCATCAGGCAGGTGAGGGGAGAGGAGAACAAAAAAATACCTTAAACTAAATAAAAAAAAAAAAAAAAAAAAAAGAAAAGATAAAATATAATTAATGAAAAATCTGATGTTTGAGGTTAAAAAGAAAACCATATGCTTCCCTTTTTCTTCCAGCAAGTGTTCAATGGTTTTCTCACAGCACCGTGGTTAAGCACTGGCAGCCATGGAATGCTGCATGAATTCTGTTCAGAAAAACTAAAGGAAGTTGCCCCAAGATAAGAGCAGAAAGCAAAAAATTGAAACACAAGAAGGCACTGAGGGTTTAAATAAAGACTTCAAGGTGCACATCCTGACTTGGGGGCCTGGCTGGAGAACAAGCAACTGCAGAGAGTTTGGATGACGTTGTTCCCATCAGGTGTGCACTGAAGAAAAACACAACAGCAACACAGTGAGGCCATGAACACCCCAAAAATGGGCTTGCAGCTGACTTCACACATGATTCCTGTCCTTGGGAGTTTCCAGCCAATTCCCTTTGCAAGGCAAGTGGTTTATTTGCTCTCCTAGATAAATATGGACCCATGTCAAGCACTTGTTTCTCCAACAACACTTTACAAAAGGAGCATTTTTCTCCAGTGTTTGATGGTCCTTAGAACAGAAATAGCAGATGGTTAACACAGTTGTCAGCTTTCTCTAATTGTAGGTGAAATCCCTGGGTCAGGAGGATTTCCAGCTGCTAATGGATTTTCCTCATTTTGGTGTGAAATCAGTGTGTAGAGACTGTGCTGCCAAACTTTGCTCTATGCCTCGGTTTGGGGTCTCTAAATGTTATCCCAGCTAAATAAAAGCTGTGTTTTTCAGTAGATTTGATGGCAAATCTGTATATTCCTGCTAAAAAACAGTTTTCAGTTGTATTTGCCTTCATTGCACAAGAATTTCCCATCTCCTTCAAGGACCAGCAGGTTACAAATTCTTCCCTGTGAGGGTGGGGAAGCCCTGGCACAGGTGCCCAGAGAAGCTGTGGCTGCCCCTGGATCCCTGGAAATGTCCAAGGCCAGGTTGGACAGGACTTGGAGCAACCTGGGATAGTGGAAATCATCCCTTCCCATGGCAGGAGTGAGACTGGATGGGATTTAAGGTCCTTTCCAACCCAAACCATCCTGAGATTCCATTACAAAATCGAAGACAAGAGTGATGTAAAAGCATCATCTTTAGTTACCAGATACAATTAAACCTGCTGGAAATGAGCAGACAAGAGACAGACTCATAGAATTGTTAAGGTTGGAAAAGACCTTCAGGATAATCAAGTCCAGCCATCAGTGCAGCACCACCCCCATGTTCACAATCAAACCATGTCCTCAAGTGCCACATCCACATGTGTTTTGACCCTTCCAGGGATGGTGACTGCAACACTGCCCAGTCTGTTTTAATGTTTTACAACCCTTCCCATGACAATTTTTTTCCTAATAGCCAATCTAAACTTCCCCTGGCACAACTAGTGGCTGTTTCCCCTTGTCCTGTCCTCTGTTCCCTGGGAGAAAAACCTGACCCCTCTCCTGGGCTGTCCCCTCCTGTCAGGGAGTTGTGCAGACCTAGAAGGTTCCCCTTGAACCTCCTTTTCTTCAGGCTAAAATGTGTGTTGGGTCCCTGTGAGGTCTGGGCTCACACCCTGGATCTGTGCTGGGATTTGGAGGGGTACAAAGGAGGAATTTATTGTCTGAGCTCAGACTGACACATGCAGAACAGAGCTGGAAGAAATCCCATTTCTTTATTCCAGAAGAGTGAGACTGTGGGACAACAAAATGATGGAGCTTATCTATGTGATAGATGAGAAAGAAATCCAAGTGGAATCCATTTAAGGTTGAGCTTGGTACTTCCCATTTGAAATATTGACAATAAGTGGAGGAGTCATTCCATTTAGAGAGAGTGACATCATCACAAATGGAGCTTGGGATGCCCTCCATAAATTTCCCTGCTTGCTGCAGGTGACAGACATTGTCTTCAATGAAATGGAGGATGTCCAGAGAAGCTGTAAATAACTTCTGCACTGCTATAACCACAAAGCTTGACATGACAAAATATAAAAGTCATTGGGAAATGGCTGATTTATCCATGAACAATTCTAGATACACTTTCAAAAGAGTAAAAAGTATTTGAAACACATCATGATAAAGATCTTCCAACACAATGAAATTCAAAAGTGAGAATAATTTCCATGTGGCTAAAAAGATATGGGAAAATAAAGAGAATTCCACCAGAAGAAAGATCTATCTGTTCCTGAACTCATCTGTACTATGAACATTGTCTGACACTTGAAATTTGGTACATGTTCAGCAATCATCCAGTTTATTTTGGAAAATTCAGGATGTTATTGATTCAAGTGTGCTGTAGTAGTGCCTCAGGTGTCTTGATGTGCTTCACTTAATTTCCTGCTTTAATTTGGGTCTGGAATAGGCGAATAAATGCAAAAAGAGTTTTATTTTTACTTCATAGCACACTTGAAAACAGGACTTAATGCTGCTTAGCCAAAATGGATCTATTTCTTAAAGATAATCTTAATATGCTTAGTCTATATCACTACTTCAAGTCTGGTACATGGTAGAGCAAATCACAAGAATATGAAGATTTCCAATTTCTTCTTAAAAATAGGAAGCTGATAAAATGCATGACAAGTGTTGATGTGAATCTGCCACAACACAGGTTGAGTTTAGCCTGGCTCCCCTCTAAAAAGAAACATTAAATTTTGCATAAAAGGAAACCGTGCTCATTTAAAAATATAAAAAGGCTGCAAAACTTAGCACTGTGGCGTGAATTTCTTCTTTTTTAATAAAAACAACCCAGTGAGGGTTGGGAGAGTGGCAAACCCACACAGGCTGGGACCAGATGACCTCTAAAAGTGGCTCCCAACCCAAACCATTCTGTTCCAGGTCCAGAGGGGCATGGCCAGAACATTTGCTGGTGTAAATCAGCTGCTGATCTGCACCAGCTCCTGCCTCCTCCCTGCACTGCCATTGTCTGCATGGACACGCTGTAATTTAAGCCAGCATGTTACTGTAATTAAAAAAATACACAAATGACAGAATTTGACTCAAACCCCGCCATCCTTCATGGTTTACATTTCCTACAGAGGGAGTTAACTGGTAAGATGTACGTGTTTATGGGTTTCCTTCTTTGTGCTTTTACAAGTATTTTTCTCTTTGATGATGTAAACCATATGTCGAGGTACTTTGGAGGATTATTTTATCAGTTTCTCTGCAGTATGAGAGAAATACCAGGGCAGAGCCCATAGGTTTGCACACATCCAGGCCACTAAATCATCCCTCCTTCCTGAGCAGCCCAGCTGCCATATTGATAAATAGTCCTTGTCACATTAATTTAATTCTGAATCACTCTGAGACATCGTTTTGTTACAAATATAAATTTTGTGGTGTAATGGAATGTGTTAAGCCTTTAACAAATGAACATTTAATGGCCGCTCATGAAAAAACATAAATAATCAGGAATAAAATTAGCAGAATTGGTAATGAGAGGACGGAGCAGTGTGGCCTGGCCCTGGGAGCTGGGACAGGTGGGAGCAGCATCCGTGTTTGCTCCTCCTCCTTGGAGGTTTTGGCAGGGATATAAATGCCTGAACTTGACATGCAAAGCTCTTTTAACAAACTAAAATCTAAAAAATAATCTGCTGCATCATTTTTGGTAATAACTGAATGTACCTGTCCTTCACTTGATTCTTCTCTATTACACTGTACATATTATTCTATATTTTATTATTATACTTTCCAATAGATTATCTTCTGTTATTGATTTATTATTATTGTATTATTACTTAGGGATATGGTTTAGTGGTGGGCTTGGCTGTGCTGGGTTAATTGTTGGACTTAACAACCTTTGAGGGCTCTTCCAACTTAGATGATTCTATGATTCTACAATTCCATGTTGCCTTTCAATTATTCCCTTCCATTGAACCCCGCTAATGTCCCATAGTCAGAACAAAATTAATATTCTCATTTTATATATATAAATACATATATAGGTATTTACTCTCTTTTTCTCTGAATAACCTATATCAATTATTTTTAATTGAATAATTATTATTTTTTATTGAATTGTTGAAGCCAGTTAGAGGCATTGGCTTTCCAGCTGCCCCAGCTTTACTGGACTTATCCACACATCATTTTTTGGGGAAGCCACAACCTCAGCGTGCAGGAATGGGGATCCATTGGTCCCTGGGTCAACTGGAGGGCAGGATGTTAAGCACAAAGCTGTTGCCTGATTAGTGGCAGTCACTGGAAAGAAGTTTTAGCATCTGTGACTGTAGGCAGTGTGTGGAATTCAGCCAAAAGGCTCTCTTTAAATATCAAAAAAGTATCCCTAAAATTGCAAGCCTTCAGAGACCACGGTGCTGCACAAAATGCCAAGAAAAACAACAGGTAGTGCATAAATCTGGAACAATCACTTACTGCAGCCAGGAGGGGACCCAACGACAAAACACTTACCTAAATGCTTTTTATTTGCATTAACATTTATTCAGGAATGATCTGAAAGCCTCAGCCACTTTCCTTTATGTGTCTCTGAGAGTCTGTGTGTGTTAAGGGTTCCTACACAGCTCCTAGGTGGGAATTCCCATCTGTGGGATGGTGGAGTTGGTCAGACTCATCATTCTGGGGACAGGAAGAAGGGACAAAAAAGGGGACATAAAACCACCCCTTGGTTTCTCTGCTACTTCTCTTCCCACCTGGGCTGGCAATTTGCATGTGGCTGAAGCCATTCCCTGGCCATAAACCCAAACATCTGAATGCAGAGGGGACCCTTCCTGGTTTTTAAATTATAATTATTAAAATTCACATGTGTTTGAGTTGGAAATCACCCTGGTTTTAATACCAACTTCTGTTTGCTTGGTACTGTCCTCCTCTGCACCAGTCTATCCAGAAAGGTGGTCCTGGTCCTGGCCCTGGTCCTGATAGTGATCCTGGTCCTGGCCTTGGTCCTGGTCTGGTCCTGGTCCTGGTCCTAGTGAATCCCCTCAGCCCCTGCTCTGTGTTTTCCTAATGGGAAGCATGGGATGGTGATATGGAGCTGTGTGGAGAAGATGGATAGCTTTGCAAGCCTTCCTGCAAGCCTGGTGTGTGTTTTGCTCACAAAAGGCAGAGCAGTGCTGGCTCCCCTTCAGCCCAAGGTACCCTATGCCCTCCTTCAGCACCCCCCAGCCCCAGACAGGGGCTGTTCTTAACAGCAGGGTCCTCTCTGATTGAAGGGGTTGTGGCTCTTTTTGCTGCTTGTGCTAAGCTTTGGCATTTTCAGCAATGTGGGAGCAATCCCTGGAGGTTTGAGTGTCCCAGGGCCATGCTCCTGCTGAGGGAGGGAAGAAGCCTTTAAGCATAATGTCATGGATTCCCATCAAGCATTCCTTGGAGCAGCCCTGGCAGAGGGCTGGAACAAGTTGGACTTAAGGTCCCTTCCAACTCAAATCAGCTTTTTGCTTCAAAACACGAAAATACTGGTCCCAAGAGGGTAAGAATTCTCCCAGGCCTTGTTTCCTTCTCAAATCCCAGAGAGATACTATGGCTCCTGGCTTCCTTTTTGAGGTTGTGCTCATCCAGTCCATGTTTTCTATGCCATGCCAACACATCTTAAGGACTGCCTTCAGCCCTGGGATGTGGAGACACCTTGAATTCTGTCTGTTCTTCCCTCCAGGCCTGTGAATGAGGAGTGGTGGGATGGCCACCATTGGGTGGGAACCCTGATCTTTAGTCCCAGATGCCCAGGGAAGTTCCCAGCTTCCAGGGCACAAGATGAACTTGCACTTGCTGTGCTGGACTCCACCACGGTTAGGGACCAAGCTGAAGGTGTCACATGCTGAAGGTGCATAAACTGTAGGTGGCCACAAGGTCTGGAAAATTATGGAACTACAAAATCATTTCAGTAAGAAAATACGTGAAGATCATCAATCCATATAATTATCTGAAAAAAACAAGTTCTGCAGGGCTGAAAGGAGGATCAGAAGGTCCCTAATCTGACGAAAACAAAATAAAAAAACAACAACCAGCCCAAACCAAAGCAATTTGGGTAATGATGGCCTTTTGTTACAGTTTATCCTGCACCAAACCCCATAGATGGCAACTCTGAACATTTCCCAGACCTTCACAGTAGAGCTTGGAACTGTCTCTCTGATTTATTGGTTGTTTCATGACACATGCATTTCTCCTATATAATCCCAGTGTTTTGCTTATAAGCTATATTGTAACTGTGAATCAATCTTCTTTATTTGAACATCTAGGACAGATTCACACATCATTTCACCATTAACTAGAATAGACTCAGCCTTGCAGATCTTTCAGGTTTCAAGCCTGGCTGTGTTGTTTCAGTTCTTTGCTGCTGCTCATGTTTTGTGGAGAAAAAAAAAAAATTATAAAAAGCCAGACTTTGGGGCTTTCTGTTGCAGCTTGAAGAAGAACAGGTTGTTTCATCACTGGTTGTGAGACGTGTTACCCGGCTCATTAATTCGCAACAGTTCTTGTTTTCTCTTTTTCATGCTGATGTGATACATTTGTGAAGTCCAGGGTTGTACTGCAAGTGATTAATGCTGTAGTAAAGTCTAATAAACTGAGATTCCAACAAAAACGTGTGAAAAATGTAATCTCTAAAGTTCACATATGACAAAACCCATAAATGACCCCAGAGCAGTCATTATGGTGAGTTACTAACTAGATTGTACAGCTGCATTTGTCATAATTTCCCATCACGTAGAGAATAAACCTATCAGGCTGATTTATGGCAGAGGGCTCCACAATATGGGAACTGGGACCTGTGCTGTTCTATGGAAAACCATGAGAAATGTTGTGTCTACTCAAGTGCTGAATGGAAAAGGAAGGAGGGGAGATAGCTGTCATTTGAAGGCACTGGTTCAGGGACAAAGACTTCAGAGAGAAGTCAGGCTTACATCCATGGGATGGCAGGAAGAGATTCTACCAACCTGTCCCAACACTACCAGCAGCACCAGAATGTGCTCTCCACAGGTGGGGGGAAGAGAGGAGATAAGAGGTCTTTTCAGGGGACCAAAGTCAGTCATGGGGAAATCATAAAATCCTAGAATGGTTTGGGTTGGGAGGAAAAAAACATCTTGTTCCAACCCCTGACATGGGCCAGGACTGAACAGCAGAATGCCTGGCTACTCAGGGGATACTCAAGGTTTTTTATTCCCCATCTCTGCATCTGCCTTGGAGCATCTGGGCCTGTTGGGAGAAGATGGCATCCACCTGACCTCAGACCACAGGCAAAAATATGAGACTCAGCAAGGCAAGGGACATCCCTGCACAGCAGCCCTCTGACAAGAGCAGCAGTGGCCTCCTCTCAATATTCTCCATGGGGCAGCCACCACTGAAGACCATGGTGGCTACAAGATGCTTTTTGCTCTGCAATCCCATTGTACTCAAAGGTGATGCTGGGAATTGGCAGGTGTGGCTGGCAGGGAACAGGCACTGCTGTTGTGACCTCAGTGTGTTCACTGGTGTCACAATGAAGATTCTGCTCATCCCAGACACTGCCCAGGCCCTTGGCACAGCAAACCTGAACTTGTTGAACGTGCAGCAGACTCTCTGTTGGCAGTGGGAGTTGCCCACAGGGAGATTGCTGCCTGCAGCTGCTTCCCACCCCCAAAAGAAATATCTCTTTGGAATCAATGTCCTCTTGCAGTGGGACAGCAGAAACAGACACTGCACTGGTGTCCCCAGAGCAGAGACACACGGGCTCCTGCAGCTCTGCATCCCTCACAGCTGATGCTGAGGTTACATCATACCACACTGTGCATCCAAACTGCTCCATGGAGGAGAAAACCACAGGGATCCTTTCCACAGCAGATCCCTACTGAGGGAAAGGTGTTCTGTATTCCTGCACATGGGTGTCCCAAGGAACACCTGAGTGCACTTGAACACCACATTCCTACCCTTCACTCGAGTGTTCAGGCACAACACGAGTGCCAGTCCCAGCTAACACAGGGGTGCTACTGTTACGCAAAGCAATTCAAATTCTCTGCTGGAAGCACCTGACTGCCACTTCTTCATCTAAAGGAGCCTACAGGTAGTCTGGCTACAGTTCCTGATCTTTATCTATGGTGATCAATAATGGGGAGGTTTCACAAAGGTGTTAGAGGGGCTGGATCCGGGAATAGTCAAGCAATAAGAAACTGAACCATGCCCACCCACTATAGTCAAAGAAAAACCAGCACCGTCCAAACAGCACCTCTGGTGCTTTCATAGCTAATATTATTGATTATAATCAGCAGCATTGATGATGTTTGTTTCTCTTTGACAAAATGTCAGGCAGGTCTCTGCCTGCTTTGTGAAGGGAACCCCTGGGGGCCCATGCCCTCCCAGAGGGGCTGCACTTGGTGGGTGCCGGGGCTTTCATTGCTGAGTCCACTCTCAGTCGCTGAGCTGGGCTGGGGACAAAGGGCAGGACTAGCCTGGCTGTGATGCCTTTGGCCCGTGTGACATCAGGGGAGCATGTCCCAATGGGGACAGCTATAAAAGGCCCCGCAGCCTGGCCCAGCCTGGTCAGCTGGGCCAGGGCCAGGGCACAAGCGCAGCACCCAGGGCTGCATTGTCCCCCTGCATCCAGGGCCAGCCCCTGGTGCCAGCACCTCGGGCAGGGCAGGGGGCTGCTGCTGGCCCATTGGGACAGGCCCTGCTGCCTGCCAGCTGTCTGGAACCCTCTGCTTCCTGCCTTCACATGCCTGTGCCTCCGGGCCTCACTTCAGCCACCACAAGCTGCCTTGGTGGCCCCACTGAAACCCTTGTCTCTCTCCACCTGCAGACCATGGTGCACAAATCTGTCCTTGCCCTGGTTGCACTGCTCCTCTTCCAGTTGCCACAGCCCGTGATGAATGATTTGGACGAGGATCTGCAGCTGAGCACAGAGGAGCTGGACCAGGCTCCCCGAGAGCCAAGTGACCCTGGCTGGAGACCCCTTCTTGTGGCTGCCTTGCAGCAGGGGCCATTTTGGGCTGCTGCTGAACTGTTGCTCCTGCCTTTAGGGCTGTGGATGAGGCACAGAAGGGCAGCCATGAGGCAGAGAGCAGCATCCTGGTGCGCTGAGGCAGAGGCGAGAAGGCGCAGGATGGAAATCGAGCGAGAAGGCTTCGGTTAAAGAGGGCGTTCAAAGACCTGAAGGAAATGTGGAGGACCACAAAAATGATAGGGAGGGAAATGGCCAGGCTTGTTCGAATGAATAGGAATATGGGCAGGAGGGTGCAGGTGAGCTGGGCAGGCTTTTGGAGGAGCACAGACAGCGGCCTGTGTGAAGAAAAGCTTCCTGCTGGAGATGCTCTTTGGGCTGGCCGAGGCGAGCCACACATCTCTGTGAGCAGCCAGCACAGAGCTGTGCCGGGGCAGAGGCTCAGGGCTCCTGCCCCTCTTCACTGCATCTCTTAACTCTGTCTGCATTAACTGTATCTATCAATGCTTTCCCATGCAGAGGCCTTGCTCTCCTCGAGGATGGAGCCATTTGAAGGAGTATTGTGCAGGAGAGCTGGATTAATTTAACTTCTTTATTAGCTTAGAAATATTTTAAATATTTAAGTTATTTTATCTAAAAATCACTTTAATGTATAGTAATACTACTGTAAAATATAATACCAATTATAACACAAATACTAATTTCATTAGAGCAGTTATATGTTCTATTATGTATAAATTATGATTCTCAGTAATAATTCCTCTGAATCAAAATAATAATCCCCAATATGTTATATTTTTGATCATAACAAAGGAACTTTATGTAATCTTCAGTCGTAAACTTCTTATTTACGTCATTTAATAGATATAACATTACAGTAGAGAAAAGAATTTAAATATAAGAATGATTCTCATTATTACTTGTTACTGAAAATGTTTAAAACACATGATTGTTTTTTCAAAAAGACACTGACTGCCCTCCTGTCTTGGGAGAGTGTGTTCACTTTGGGAGCTGTACTCTGTGCAAAGTTCCAATAAAGGCTGGGCTTGAATAAACGCTGTGTCTGTGAGTGTCCAGTGACATCCAAGGCCATCCAGTTCCAGTCCTGTGCCACGGTCTGGGAATCCTATGGCCAGGCCAGGTTGCTCCAAGGCCCAGCCAGCCTGGATTGCAACATTTGCATGGACAGGACAACCAGAGCTTCTCTGATCAACTTGTGCCATGGCCTCGCAGCCCTCAAAGCAAAGACGTCCTTCCCAAAAGTCCATCTCAGCCGGCCCTGTGGCACTGGGGAGCCGCCGGCCCTGGCGCTGTCCCTGCAGGCCCTTGCACACAGCCCCTGTGCAGGGCTGTGCTGGGCCCGTGCAGGGGCTGCCAGGCTGCGGGAAGGTGTCCCTGGAGAAGGCTGGCACAGCCCTGGGCCAGCAGTGCCACCGTGAGGGCAGCACGCGGGGCCTGGCACGGCCGTCGGGGCGCCAGGCCACAGGGCACAGGGCGCCCGGGCCCTGGCAGCTGGAGCAGGAGCTCTGCAGCGCGGGCGGCACAGAGCCGTGGGCTCCCGCAGCTCTGAGCCCTCACGGCTGAGGCAGCTGCCCAGGCACGGCCGGCTGGGGACACGCGGCCACCCCGGGGCCACCCGCACGGGGACCCTGCTCTGGGGCCAGGCCAGGCCGCAGCAGGGAGCAGCCATGGGGCTGTGCCCGGGGAGGGAACGGCTCTGCCCAGGGACAGGGCTCTGCCAGCAGGGCAGCACGGACAGCAGGGACACACACAGCCACAGGGGACACGTGGCTGCACTCACTGGCAGCAGCACACAGGAACCTTCCCACTCTCTGCAACTCCCACATGGGACGCTTGGGCTGCTGCACGTCAGGCTCTGCTCCCGGGAAACAAGGGAGAGGACAAGAGGGAATGGCCTCAACTTCTGCCACGGGAGGCTTAGATTGGGTGTTAGGGAATAATTTCTCCCCTGGAAGGGTCAGCAAGCACTGACACAGGCTGCCCATGGAATTGGTGCAATTTTCATTGCTTGAGGCACTTGGGAAATGTGTGGTTCTGGCACCTGGGGACACGGTCATGAGGTGGACTTTCCAGGGTTATATCAGTGCCCTCTGACTTGATGGCAGGACCTATGTGGAGTGGGACCCAGCCCAGGTGCTGGCAGCTGTGAGCTGACTCAAGCCATAGGGATGAGCCTTCCATGTCAGCTAGCACCGGTGCTGGCAGCTGAGCCACTGGCAACTTGCCACCCTGCCCTACTGCAGAGCCCTTTTAGGGTCAAGCTGGGGCAGGGGAGGGAGGTCATTCGCTCTCCCAGCTCCTGAGCACAAGGTGAGAAAAGAGAAACCCTGCTATTCATTAAGCCCTTGGAATGACACATGGTAACAGAGGAAAGGGAGGAGCAAAGGCACAATTCCGAGTTCCATCTTGGCAGCACTGTGAAGGGATGTTGCATTTTAGGCTATAGGAGAGTGGTGAAAAGCATAATGTAACATTGTTCCTCCTGCAACAAAGAAGCAAAAGAGAGAGAGAGTTTTATTTAACGAAACACTACACTTTACATAGGGTAGTACGTGAAAACCAAATAGAAAAGACTCATTGGTCCAAGAAGGCAACACCTCTTTAAAAACATACTTTATACAAAACATCTCAAGACACACGGCTCTCACACACCATGCAAGTGTATAGTTATTGTTATAATTTCTTGAACTTGGGAAGCCTGAGGAACTCAAATCTTCAACGATGCTTTTTCCTGGCTTCCCAGTAGTATCAAACATCATGGGGACCACTTAATTTCAGGTCACCACTATCAAATAATTCACAGGTTTTCCTGTGGGGGAAAAGGCTGCTCACCAAAGACAACACAAACCCCAAAGACAAACAATAATGTTTCAATTTTCTGTGATTGATGGCTGAGAAATGCTGCTGTGCAGTGCTGATGGCCCCTTCTCTGCACACTCCTTGTCTTTGCTCGTCTCAGGGCTCTACAAAGCCAGGTGAGGGTTTCTTCCTGCTCTTGCCTGTGCTGAGACCAAACAGGCTTGGGGTGCCCAGTGCTGTTAGCAGGAGAGCTGGTGAAGGTCACTGCAAGCCACGCAGCCTTCCCCTCCAAGGCTCCAGAGACACAAGGGCAGAAAGCTGCAGCCTAAGCTGCATTGCTCAGCACCTTGGTGAGCTTGTCTGGCCTCTGGCATCCCTCCTTCAGGTGGGGCAGTGTAAATCTGAGCTGATTTCACAGGGAACTCAGGCTTTGCCCAAACTGGGCCCTTGCTGAAGGCAAAGGCCAAGGAAGGGCTCTCACTTGTGCTGCCAGTGCCAGGGAAGGTCCCAGAGCAGGAGGGCATTTCTTGTCTGCCGGGATCCCCTCTTCACAGTCTGGCCTTGCAGCATCACCAAATCCACACGGACACGCGGGGACATTCCAGCCCTGACTTTCACTCCAAACCTTTCCATTTTCTACTAGGACAATTCTGATTCTTCCTTCAGCTTGGAGAGGGATGGATTCCCCCAATTGATGTATTTGATACAAAGGTTCTCCTCACATGGAAATGCTTCCAGGCAGCCTGAAACTCTTCTGCCCACCAACAACCCATTTTGTCCCACTGGATTATGGGAACTTCAGTGCAAAAGCAGCACATTTCTCTCCTCGGAGAGGAGCAGGATTCTCAGCCCAAGGGCCTGACACAATGCAGATCATCCCTGGAGGAAGGCTTTACCTATGTGGGGGTTGTTACATTAACCCAGGGAACAAAACAAATAACAGAAAAAACGACCTCAAGTTGAGCCATTGGGGGTTTACTCTTTCAAAAGAACCATATTACGTTTGGGAACAGGCTGCCTATGAAATTGTCTGAGTAACTGACCACACAAAGGTTTTAAAGTCATGTGGATATGGCACCTGGGCACCTGGCTGATTTTTGAAGTAGGCAGTGTTAAGTTTGCCATTGGACTATGTGTTCTTCAGGGACTGAAGAAAGAGCAATGGGAGCTCTTTGAAAAAGATTCACTCCAAAGCAGCCTTAATCAGTACACCATGGGCACCCTGAGAGGCTGAGCCAGGGTGGGGACAAAGGGCGGGGCTGGCTGGCTTGTGATGTGCAGTAACACCCGTGACATCACAGGGGACATGTCACAATGGGGGCAGCTATGAACGGGCCCAGCAGGTCACGCTGGCCCAGTGTTGCTTGGGCAAGCGGTGAGTGCACACGTGCTGGGGAGGCTGGGCTGGGGACAAGGGCCGGGGCAGAAACGCTGCACCTGGGGCTGGGTTCTCCCCCTGCATGCAGGGACAGCCCCTGATGGGAGAGCCTTGGGCAGGGCACCCTGCTGCTGCTGCTGCTGCTGCTGCTGCTGCTGCTGCTGGGACAGAGGGACAGGTGTTGCTCCCTGCCAGCTGTCTGGGGCCCTGTCCTTCCTGCCCTCAGAGCCCTGAGGATTCCCGTCCCTGCTGCCCCCACTGCCAGCTGCCTCCCTCACAGCCCCACTCAAGGCCTTCTCTCCATCCTCCTGCAGACCATGAATTACATAGCAGTGCTTTTCGTGCTCTGGAAAAGCCTCATCCACTACCCACAGCTGGTGGGTGATGGTTGGGATGAGGAAACACGTTATCGCATGGAAGTGCGAGCAAAGCAGCTGGAATGGGAGAGGATTCAGCTGGAGCAGGAGGTGGAGCAGCTCAGCCTGCCGAAGGTGCAGCTCATGGAGCTCTTGCAGTCATTAGCTCTTGGTGTGCTCGTGGTCCTTGTCTTGGTGCTATGGTTAATGGGATGCAAAAGGAGCCTGAGGAGAGAAGAGTATGAAGGAGAAAACGATGCAAATGAAGAGGAAATCGGAAATGGAGATGCAAATGGAGAAGGCAATGTTGAAAATGAAGATGATGCGAATCGTGAGGAAGATAACAATGATAATGGTAATGTACAGGAAGATGGCAACCTTGCTGCAAATGGAGAAGATAATATGGAAAATGAAGTTGTCAATGAGGCAGCAAACGAAGACAATAATGTTGCACCTGCAGTCCATGGAGGAGATAATGATTTTGACGATAACGTTGGAAGAAATCTAATTGAACGCATACAGTGGCCAGTACAGAACTTACAGAGAGGCTGCGATTGGACAAAAAAGCTCATGGACAATTATACAGTTTACTTTGGACACGTCTTGTCAAACAGCTTCTACCCAGTCCTGCAACGAGCCATCGGGGTGGGCAGTGCCTTTGAAGGTTGGAGTCCCCGTGAGCAGGATGTTGTGTTCCAGGTGTTCATACCCATGACTCCTCCCCGAGGCCACAGCTTCCACCTGGAGCTGGACTCTGCAGAGCAGAGGCACGTGAGGAACTTCCGTGTCCGTGTGCAGCTGGAGTGCACCTGCAGCATGGAGCAGCAGGCTGAGAACATGCTGTGCTTCCTGCACCACCCCGAGGAGGAGCTGAGGAGCAATCAGGATCCCAGCCTCCTGGACACCCTGTGCACCGACTCCTACCTGGATGTGCAGAAAACTGCCCGCTGGTTCTACCAGCTGGTGAGAGCCATCTGGCCAGCTTTGCCCCAGTCACACAATTGGCATTTAAAGCTGCTGCCCTTCAGTCGCTCCTGCCAATTCCAGGTGAGCAATGGCACAGAGAGCTTCAGGATTGAGATGCTGTTTGGGGTGCGGAGAGGAGACTCCGACATCTTTGTGAGCAGCCAGCCTAGAGAGGCCTACACCCAAAGCACAGCCTGGCCTGAGACCTATGCTGTGGCAGAGATGAAATTCTTCAAGCACATCATCGAGCAGGCTCCCCATGACAGTTTGCACCTCAAATGCCTGCAGTTCTTCACTCGTCTTGTGCTGGGCTTCAGCTTTTCCACCTACTCCATGAAGACCATTGTCATGCACCTGCTCACTGTGGTGCCCGTGTCCCAGTGGCGTAGGAGAGATTTCCTGCAGCGGCTGGTGGATATCAGCGATGGCCTGCGCATGTGCGTGCGAGCAAAACGCCTCGACCACTTCATTGTGGGGAACCAGATGCTGCCTCAGGTCATCTGCTTACCCCCAGATGTTCAACAAGCTCCACCATACAATCTGTTCCATCGCCTGGCAGAGGATCCGGCTGCCTACTCCCAGGCCATAAACGAGTACCGGGATCTGCGAAAGCAGTTCAAAATAATCCTTCGCGGTGAGCAGTGAATGAAGCTGCCAATGCACAGAGCTGTGCTTGTACTGCTCACAGCTGACACCAGAGACACCTCATCGCACAAATTTGGTGCTTTAAGAAGAAAATAATGCAAGCAAAGGCTCTGGTGGAGGCCCACAGCCTCTCCTGCCACCTCAGTAGTCTAGTATAAATTATCGTATATGTAGTATATATAGAAGAAGACAAAAAATATACTAATAAAAGTATTATTAAGAATACCAAATATGCATTTTAATATCCTGATAAAAAATAATTCTGGGGAGTTTAATATGTTGTTATGTTTAAATACTAAACATAGATTGCATATTATGTGTAATTATCAATTGTGAAATGTGCTAATGTTATTAGTGCATTTATGTCCAGAAAGATTTCCATAAAATAGAAATATTTATAGCATATATGACATTGATATATATATACTATAATCAATTTAGATGACTATAAATACATAACACATATAATATATCGTATGTATATAATGTATCATGTATGATCATATTATATTCATATATATATATATATATATAAAGCCACATCAAGGGTCACTATCTGCTGAGACCAATAGTAGTGCTCTATAGTTAGTGCACTTCTGAGTGGAGAGATGGAAACTGCTTTGATCTTGTTTCAATAAAATACAATTGATCAGAATCAGGATTCTGCCAGACGTTATTGATCTCAGCCAGATGGATTGTGTTGGTAAAAGTCACACGCTGTGAATCTGGGCTCAGGAGTTGCCTGCTTGAACTCCACCAAAGTGACACTGCTGAACGGGTTCTAATCAGAAATTAAGCCCAGCTGCCCCCAGCCCCTGTGATGACAGAATCACAGAATGGCTTGGCTTGGAAGGCTCCTCAGAAATTGCCTCGTCCCAGCCCTGCTGCCGAGGACAGGGACACCTTGCACTGGGCCAGGATGCTGCAAGCGCCTCCCAGGCTGGGCTGGAGCACAGCCAGGGACGGGGCAGCCACAGCTGCTGTGGGCAGCGTGGGCCAGGGCTCAGCAGCCCCAGAGGGCAGAATGTCCTGCCCGCCTCCAGCCCAAGGCCTCCCTGTGGCACTGGGGAGCCGCCGGCCCTGGCGCTGTCCCTGCAGGCCCTTGCACACAGCCCCTGTGCAGGGCTGTGCTGGGCCCGTGCAGGGGCTGCCAGGCTGCGGGAAGGTGTCCCTGGAGAAGGCTGGCACAGCCCTGGGCCAGCAGTGCCACCGTGAGGGCAGCACGCGGGGCCTGGCACGGCCGTCGGGGCGCGAGGCCACAGGGCACAGGGCGCCCGGGCCCTGGCAGCTGGAGCAGGAGCTCTGCAGCGCGGGCGGCACAGAGCCGTGGGCTCCCGCAGCTCTGAGCCCTCACGGCTGAGGCAGCTGCCCAGGCACGGCCGGCTGGGGACACGCGGCCACCCCGGGGCCACCCGCACGGGGACCCTGCTCTGGGGCCAGGCCAGGCCGCAGCAGGGAGCAGCCATGGGGCTGTGCCCGGGGAGGGAACGGCTCTGCCCAGGGACAGGGCTCTGCCAGCAGGGCAGCACGGACAGCAGGGCGCAGGACAGCAGTCACTGCCCGGCTGCCCTGGGACAGTCCTGGCAGACACACGGAACACGGGGCTGGCAGGAGGCATCATCCTCACTGTGCCCACCTGAACACAGGGACATAAGGCACAGTGGGAATGGGGACACAGTAGACACCTCTCCTCTGGGAATATCCCCCCTTCCCTGGGGCCCTGACAGAACACAGGGGATGGGGCTGTGCAAGGGGAACCCAAGGATTGATGAGGAGGACAATGCCAAGGTTACATCTGCCCACACTCTGCATCCAAACTGCTCCATGGAGGAGAAAACTAGAGGAGTCCTTGCCACGGCAGATTCCTTCTGAAGGAAAATGTTCTGTATTCCTGCACATGGGTGTCCTTTCTGGACTGCTACTCAAGTGCTGCTCCTGCTCTCCAGGCTGTGGAGTATCTACACAACAGAAGCAATGAAGCAAAGAGCAAAGGCCAGGAGAGCTCGAGTTGAGGCCAGGAGAGCTGAAGCAGAGGATATGAGAACTCATGCAGCGACTTGCAGGGGGAAGTAGGAAAGAGAGGCAGAAGGAATTTTGCTAAATAATGACTAACTAGCCAGAGTAAATGGGGTGGTAAAGGCCAGAAATTAGGAAGAAGGCAGCAAACTTTAGGCAAATGATCAAGAAAAAGACCACAAAGAGGAAGAAAACCATCTTTCTCGCTCTTTCTATAATATGTGCTCTTCCAGAATCTAGACTGTGAAAATTCTTGTTGAACTCAACCAGCCCTACTGTGGTGAAATGGTTCTGGTTCGAACTTAAGCCAATTTACACCCAGCCCTTCTGCTCCCTGAAGAGCAGAGAAACAATTGGGCAAAGGGAGGTGGAAGTGAGACCATGCTGCCACTCTTCTGAAAACTAGAAGAAGCTCCTTCAGGAACAGTTCCTGAAGTCAGCACACTCTGTTTGTGACAGCGACACCAGCAACAAGCAAGTGTAACCTGAGCAAAGCACTTTATTTCTGTGACACCTGGAGGCGTTATCACTGAGCAATACTTTGATCTACCAGGTGGGAGCAAAATGAAGTGATGCCGCTTGTTTTCAGGAGATTTCCTCACTCCAAGCTCTCCTGGCTCACCCCAGCCCACCTGTGACATCCAGCTCTGTCTCAGATTCCCATCCCAGCCAAGCAGCTGTGCAGCTAAAATCTACCTTGAAAAACAACTGAAATAAACTCAAGCTGAAGAAGAAACTTTCTTTTGTGGCAGACAGAGAGGTTTGGCCAGACAGCAGAGCCCTCTTCAGTCCAGTGAGGGGTAGTGAAGAGCTGGTTGAACCAATGTGACCTTGCAAACACTGGCAAGCTCCCAGTTGGGCCAAACTGGAGTTTATCTGGTATAAATTGGGTGCAGCAGGCACCAGGATCTTCCAGACAAATGCACCCAGTCATTGCAGTTTTCACTGTTGGTAGAAGACAAGGATCAATCAAAGCCAGAGAGTGGGAAATGCAGAAATACATCACATATTTACAGATAGAAACTCTTGGAACAAGGATTTTTGCATTGAGAAATTTGGGGTGGAGAGGAAAAAGAGGGAGGAAAGGGAGGAAACTCACACTCTAAAGCTAATAAAAAAAAAAATTAAAGTGATTTGGCAAAATCATGTGACAAGGTAGTTTCTCTTGCAAACAGGTGCACGGCAGTTTTAGAAATATTAAATCTCAAGACGTTTGCATTGCACAATAGATGGCAGCCAGAAAGCATGTTGATGTTTTTTGGCAGTGTTTTGTATGTCATGGTATTTTTTTTTCTTTAAAGCTTCCATCAGCAGGAGGCAAAGCTTTGCCAAGGAAAAGGAATCAAATCTGGATGCAGCAAGTCTCACATTCAGACAGAGGCTCCCTGCCAGATGCTACGGGGCCAAATCGGAAACAACCACACTGAGTTCATTATGAAAACTGCATAATCAAAAGCCTGAAAAAAGGCAAAAAGAAAAAAAAATAATCTGTTTAATACTTAGCTAAATTCTCAACTCTTGAAGTAGATTTGAAGAAAAATTCATCATAATCCCCTCTTCCTTTTGAGGAATTCCTCCCTGTTCATGAGGTGTCCATGAGATGGCAGGAGTGCACTGTCCTCCAGAGGTTGAAGGACTGTCACAATGGTGACATTTCCACACTGAGAATCTCACTCTGGCTGTGGGCACTGCAGACAAAACACTGATTTATCTTTCTGTTTATTGCTCATGGAAAGAGATAAGGAAGTGGCATCAATGGACACATCTTCAGAGAAGAAATTGCCTGGTGCAGTTTCTGGTTGACAGAATCCTGCTCAGTGCAGACCCTGGATCTACAAACTCATCCCAGGCCGTGCACAGGAATTTGTGACCAGGCACTGCAAAACTGAAAGAAAAGGATCCAGACATCTGCCAGAAAGAAATCTGGAAGATGGGATTTAGAAATCACAGCCCTTGTATTTATGGCTGGGGATGACTGTGGAAACAAACCCTCAGGGGTGTCCCAGTTTTCAGCTCTTTTTATCATCCCAAGTTCTCCACACAACTGGGGCACAGCTGTGAGCCTGCCCCTGGTCAGACAGGATCCACAGCAGTCCAAGTTCTGTGAGCTGGGCCAAGGGATGGGCTGGCAAGTTGTGCAAGTGCTTCCCTGAGCCAGGCTGCAGAAGCAACATCCCAGCAAGAGATGGATGCTTGTGTCTGAAGAGATCTCAGCTGCCTCAAGAGAGCAGGTTGAATGATGGAGCTACTCTTTTCATGCTCCTGGTCTTGAGCCAGGATATCTTCCAAGTTTTTGTCCACACTACCTGGACAGGAAAGCAAGAAGAATCAGAATGGTTTGGGTGGGAAGAGATGTTAAAGATCACCAAGTCCCAACCCCACTTCCGTGAAGCACTCCATCAGCCTCACACTGGATCTTCTCTAGCAGAGGGCATAACTGGGATGTTACAGCCCACATCTCTTCCCACTGATCCTCTCACTGCATCCACCCTGGGGGAGCAGAACTGGAGCAGTTTTGCTGTGCTGGGAGCTCCCTGTGCACCTGGGAGCTCTCACCTGCAGGCACTGCTGTGATGGAACAGGTCTGCCTTGTACTGAGCAGGGGAGGGGGGCTTAGGAGCTGCTGAGGGACACCCCAAAGTGTCACTTGATCTGTATATTCTAGTACAACAAAGACCTGTTCCCTTTCCAGTGTCCCATCCCTCAGCAAGCCAGGCATTCCCAGTGACATCACTGGAGCCTGCAAACAGCTCTGCTGGAGGCAGACACTGCCCTCTGCAATGACCAAGAGATGATGTTGATTAACTTTTCTCAATGCATCCTTTCAGTTTCTTCTAGATGTGGTACTTGGGGACATGGGTTAGTGGTGGCCTTGGCAGTACTGGGGGAACCATGGGACTCGATCTTAGAGGGCTTTTCAAACTTAAATGATTCTATGATTCTTTCCTTTAAAATTTTCAAAGCTTTCCTGGCTTTCAGATTCTGTAGTTCACAATCCCTGATGTGATCTGTGAAATCACTTTCCTATTTTTTAATTCCCTCCTTCTCCTGCATGGGACATCAGGTGGTATTCCAACTCCTAGCTGCAAAACCAGTCTCACATCAAGACACACAGAGCCAATGAATTCTGTTGCAAAGGTGAATCACCTCCAGAAGCTGAAGTTCATCTGCATCCATGGCAGTTGATGGTTATGGACAATGCTCTGAAAGCACTGGGACAGAAACAGTATGGATCTCTCAGTGTGATACCTGATTAGGAAAAAATTCTTCCCTGTGGGGGTGGTTTTTCACCTAGTACAGGGTGCCCAGAGAAGCTGTGGCTGCCCCATCCCTGAAAATGCTCAATGCCAGGCTGGAGCAACCTGGGCTAGTGGGAACTATCCCTGCCCATGGCAGAGGGTTGGAATGAGATGATTTTTAAAGTCCCTTTCAACTCAAACCATCCCATGATTCTATGACCTGGCTCCTGATAGTCCATAAAACCCCAGAGACAACAAGGGGATGTCATTGGGATACAAAAGCTTTGAAGATGAGGGGAGAATTGGGTGGGAATTGTCCCTTCCTCCTGAGGACTGTACCAATCCAAGGTTAGTGCTCCATTCCCAAACTACATGCAAATCCACAGGTCTTGGCACTCTTCTTGAGTGCTGATCTTGAACCCTCAGCCTGACTTGAATCACTGCTTCTCTCTCCAGTCCACACGGGGGAACGGCCCTACGAGTGTGGGGAGTGTGGGAAGAGATTCAGGCAGAGCTCAAACCTGATGGAGCACCAGAGAATCCACACTGGGGAGAGACCCTACGAGTGTGATAAATGCAGGAAGAGGTTTCAGACCAGCTCTCATCTCCTTGAGCACTATTGCACTCACTGGGATGAGAGACCCTTCTGCTGCTTCGACTGTGGGAAGGGATTCAAGCACAGCTCTGCCCTCGTCACCCACCGGCTCATCCACACTGGGGAGAGACCCTACGAGTGTCCTGTGTGTGGGAAGAGCTTCAGGCACAGCTCTCACTTGACCCAACACCAACGGAGTCTCCACTGAGGGAAGCCCTGCGAGTGCCCCGAGTGCAGGAAGAGCTTCGTGCGCTGCTGCAGCTCCATCCCCATGGCAGGATCCGCGCTGGATGATCCCCAGGGACCCCCGGTGGGCAGAGGCCCCCTGAGCCCTGGTGCTGCTGATCCCTGTTGGGAAGACACCTGGCTGGGGGCTCCACATCCTCTTGGCTCCCTTTGGCCTGGATTTTTTTTGCATTTCTCTTTGTCCTTCCCAAATACTGACATCCAGGTAAAAATGAAGATGTTGAATAACGACATGGTTGGGCACATGGGAGCATATTCCAGGGGATGTGGGGGATGCTGGGTTCCAGAGACCTGAGGGTTCCAGGGAGGGACTTGGGGGTTGCTCAGGGCTTTAGGAACCCCAGCCCCAGCAGCAGTGGCTGTGCTGAGAGACCCTGGCGGAGGTTCTGGGGCAGCTGATGAACAACCCCCTGCCCTGACACTGTCCCCATGTCCCCCTCTCCCAGCTCCTGCTGTCCCCTGTCCAGGATCCCCCTCTCCTCGCTGTCAGTCTCCTTGCCCCTGGCCCGTTCCCATCTCACCCCACTGTCACTCCTGTCCTGCTCCCATCCCAGTGCAAATCCCATTCCTGGTTTCATTCCCTGTCCATGTCTCATATTCTTTGCCCGGTTTCCATTCACATATTCCCAGTCCCATATTCTGTGTTCTGTTTCCCTTTTTGTATTCCCAGTGCTACTCCCATTCCCATAATTCAATTTCTGTATTTCCAGTCCCCTTCCCATATCCCCATTGCGAATCCTGTTACCATATTCCCATTTCCATTCCCTGTCCCATGTTTTTAATCCCCATCCCATATCATCTCCCCAGTTACTATTTCCATATTCCTGGTTCCTCTTTTCGCTCCTGTTCCCATGTCCCTGTCCCCATTCCCAGTTCTATTCCATGTCTGTCCTCATTTCCAGTTGTTGGAATGTGTAACACAGAAGCCGTTTAGAGTCCCTCTGAGAGAGAACAGAATGCAAGAATAAAATTAAAAACATTTTCAGAAATGAAGTATACTAAGCCACACCAACATGAAATAGATCTCTAAGGTTTAGTTTAAGAAATAGAAATATTAAGTTGCATAGATAGGAAGTAGAAGTATAAATCATAGTGTGAAATACATAGAAATATGTTTTAAATGCCCTAAGAAGTAAAAGCCATAGAATCTTATGTAAAAAACAAGCTGCAGTGGGAGCTTAAAAAGAGTTCTAGACAGAATAAAAATAGATTAAAAATATATTTTATATTCTTCAGATAGAATAGATAGGCAATGTGCACAAGTTAGACGTAAGCTTTTGTATTAGAAAACCAGAATTCTAATAGGTTTAGGAGAAATGCTTCAGGTTCCTGGTTTTGGCTCATTGGGAAATTTGTCAATAAAAATCCGTGTATTGGAGCCAGAGCTCTCTCTCAGTCCTCTCTCGTCGCTCTCTCTTCTTCCTCCACCACCATCATCATCACCACTACCAGCATGTGAGAGAAGAAGAAGAAGATGAAGAAGAAAAGAACAGAAGAAGAAAGGCCAGGGAGCATCTGCCTCTGGAGACTCTGCACCAGCCGCAGCTTCGACCTCTTGCAGCAGAGAGCTGCTCCTGCTTCCATCAGGACTTTATGGCAGAGAGATTGAACAGGGACTGGAGAGCCTTGGGCTCTTTGCCTTTGGAGCCTGACGTGCCTTGACAAGAAACAACTTTACAGCAGCCAGCAGCTGCTCTGCTCTGGGAAGATCTAAAGCCATAAACAATCCTGACACCCAGTCCCTGTCTCTGTCCCTATTCTCAGTCCCTGTCGCCATTCCCCATCCCATTCTCAATCTTGGTCTCGATCCTGTAGTTCCAGACCCTGTCCCTTATTCCTTGTTCCCTTCACACTCTCAGTCTTGTATTCCAGCTCCCTGTCCTCGTTCTATCAGCCAAATTCCTGATCCCTGTCTTCTTCTCCGTTCCATTTCCACACCTGGTCCCATTCTCAGTCCCATTGCATTATTTCCATTGGCATTCCTGGTCCCTGAACACATTCACTGTCCCTGTTCCTTTTCCTAGTCCCATTCCCAATTCCATTCCCTATCCCTGTCTTATATTCCAGGTCTTGGTCCCTGTCGAGGTCCCTGTCCCCATGACAAGTGCAGAATTCCCAGTCCCTGACCGCATTCCCATTCCCTGTCCCCATTCCCGGTCCATGCCCCATTCTAGGTCTGCATTGTTATAAATTTATCTGTAATAAATTGATCAACTCCAATAAATGGAATCAATAAAGAATTTATTGAGCAAGCAGCAATAAGCAAATCAGCGCTGGGGTCCGGGGAGTCTCCGCTCCACCAGCGGCGCGCACCCCACTCCGTGTCAGTCCCTCTGTTATTTTCATCTTCTCCCGTGTCCGTGCCTTTCAGCATCTTCTCACGTTCTGTGTCTGCACAGCCAGTTGCTGGGGGCTCTTCTGGCTCCTGGTGGTTGTGGGGAGGAAGGCCATGGTCTTCTTCTCTTAGCCATTGGTTGACTTTTTCCTATCTGTTTTGCAAGCATCCACAAACTGGGCACATACAGGATGTTTGTGGCTATTTGAGATATAATCTTTCAGCTAGCTTAAGCAAGTTTCAGTGGTCTTTTGGCCGTGTTCCCTAATTTAGCAATGTTTGACTAGCAAAGTCTTACACGTACTCTGTTACAATTTCCCCTTTTTATCATTTTTGCTGATCAAATCTTGGCAATTCTGCGTGGCTCAGTTCTAACCCTTCGTCCTGTATAGGCTCATACTGTGCTCTTACCAACATTAAGTGCAGGGCTTCCAGCTTTCTTTTGATTATTGTAATGATTTTGTTAAAAATACATGGTCCAAAGGTCAACACTAAAATCACCAATATTAGGGGTCCTGCAATAGTGGACAGTAGGGTAGTTAGCCATGGAGAATGGTTAAACCAGGACTCATACCAGCTCTGCTGCAGTTCTCTTTCTCATTTTTGTTTCTCTAGGCTCTCCCAGAGTTTAGTCATGGTATCCCTAACAACTCCAGTATGGTCTGCATAAACACAACACTGTTCTCCTAGTGCAGCACATAATCCTCCTTGTTGTAAAAACATAAGGTCAAGTCCCCTATGGTTTTGCAATACTACTTCTGACAGCGATCTTAACCATTTTTCTAATGCACTGATTGATTTTTCAATTGGAATTACGTCCTTATCTACAGCTATTCCGAGTGATTGAAACTTTTGGTTCTGCTGCACAAGTGAGGTTATCCCTGTCCCTGCACCTGCAATTCCTACAGCCATCAGGGTGGCTATAGTCAAAGTGATAAATGGTTCTCGTTTTTGTAAATGATGGTTTGGAGAATTCTGATTATCATACACAAATTCTTCAGGGTGGTATGTGATTCTGGGAATAATCATCACTTGTCCTGTTTGGATTATTCCCCCGCTGCATTCTCTCTTGGGAGGTAAACATTTTTTTGGTTTCCATTCTACACTAAGAGCTTTATTTCTTCCTGCTCCTGGATTCCAGTGTGATGCAATTGTTTCACATCCCCAGTGTGCACAATAATACTGTCCAGGGCTATTACAATACCCTCGTCCAGGGTTGGAGCTAGGACAGAAATAGAATCCTTTCAGATTTGAGCAAGGGCCTATGGGCACTATTTGGCACAGAGTGATCGTGAAACTAGGTGCTCCAGGAGTTGTAATAGTCTGTATCACATGTTGATTTTCCTATCTAATTAAGCACCACTTAAATGGTTGATGGAGGTTACCTTCTGCCCGCGCTCCCTTTTCCTATATGCAGCCTAAAATGATTATCAAATACATAAAGTAAAAGAAAAGTGGTGGATTCCTTTTCTTAATTAAAATTCCCCTTGCTGGTTCCCGTAATGCTGTAATTTTGACCTCGGTTTCTGTGCCTCCCTTAGGTGAAAGGCTGGGGGATTTTGTGGTCGGGGTCCATAGGATGTGTTTATGCTGACCCCTGGGGCTTTCCAGCATTCTCCCCTTCCTTACGTCTCTGCCTCCTTCGCCTACACGTTTTCCTTAAGCAAGTTTCAGTGGTCTTTTGGCCGTGTTCCCTAATTTAGCAATGTTTGATTAGCAAAGCCTTACACATACTCTGTTACACCGGGAGTGATTGCGACTGTACTGGGGGCAACTGGGAGAACTGAGAACACACTGGTCAAAAGCTGGAGGAACTGGCAGCAACTGGGACCCTGCTGGGGGCAAATTGTATCATCATGGGGAATTACTGGGAATGACTGGGTTCATACTGGGAGCAACAGGGATCCCGCAGGCACCGAGGGGAAGTGACCAGGATCATACTGGGAGTGACCGGGCTCATACTGGGAGCAGCCATTCCTGGCTCCGGGACCCCCGAACCCCTTTGCGGCCATCGCGCCCCTCCAACCCCAGCACCCCCACTGGGGTCCGCCAATCCCAGGGGTCCCTCCCCCCTCTCGGGGTCCCGCTTTGGGGTTCTGGGGCTCTCCTCTCTCTGGGTCCCGCTCAGGGAAGCCGCGGCTCTCCCGGGGCTCCCCAATCCGGTGTCCCCCCGCCGATGCCGCCGGCCCCGCGCGGTCCCCACGGGCCCCGGCAGAGCTCGCAGGGCCCGGCCCGGGAAGCCCAACCCCCATTGCGGGGAGACCCGCATCCCCCCGCCCCCGCCGGGGCTCTGCCACCACCGGGACCCCCAAAAACACCTCCCGGGGACCCCCCGATGTCCCCCCGAGGGGCATCTGCGGCTCGGCTCTGGAGCGCTGCAAGCTCCAAACATCCCCCCCCAAAACACCCCAAACCCAGGGACCCCCCCCGGGATATTTGGGGCGAGCTCCCCCTCCCCGGGCACCTGGGATGTGGGGCGATGGTCCCGGGGGGGCTGCGAGTTCACAGAGCTCCGGGATAGCGCGGATGATTCGCTCCTTCTCTGCTCCTGCTTCTGCTGCCGTTTCCTCCCTCATCCTCCCCCGTTTGGAACAGGGAGGGGATGGTCAAGGGAAAGGCAGGAACACCGGGAGGGAAAAGGGACGGGTCAAGGGAAGGGCGGGAACTGTGTGGGGAAAGGGGCGGGGCCAAAGGGCCACACAGTCCTAAAAGGGCCTGGTTCGGCCTAAAACCACCCAAAAGAGCCTCAAATGCAGCCTAAATCCACCAGGTTTGGCCTAAAATCAGCCAAAGGGGCCTCAAATTCACACCAAAGGGGTCTAAAATCCTGAAAATGGACTTAACATTGTCCAAATGATGCCTAAAATCCAACCTAAAACTGCCCAGTTTATCCTAAAATCACCCAAACAGGCCTAAAATCTTTGGTATGGAGACCGAGAGCAAAATGGGCTCCAGAACTGGCACTGGGACCAAGACTGAGACCAGCACCAACACTGGGACCAGCACCGGGAGAATCCTGGGACTGGGAGCGGCACCGGAACCAGCACCGAGACTGAGATTGGCACTATGAGCACTCTGGGACCAGCACCAGAACCAGAACTAGCACCGAGACTGAGATTGGCATTATGAGCACTCTGGGACCAGCACCAGAACCAGAACCAGCATCGAGACTGAGATTGGCACTGTGAGCACTCTGGGACCAGCACTGGCACCAGAACCAGCACTGGGACCAGAACCACTCCGACACTCTGACTGAGACCAAGACTGAAAACAGAACCAGCACCAAGACTGGTACCCATATAGGACTGAGACTGAGACCAAGACCAGCCCTGCTCTGGGATTGAGATCAACACCAGGATCAGATTCAGCACCAGGAGCGCTCCAGGACTGCTCCAAGACTGGGACCGACACTGGGAGCGCTCTGGGACCTCCGCGTTCACTCCGGGGAGTTTTGGCTGCGCTCCCGAACGGGACTGGGAGGGACCCCTGGGTGGGGCAGGGCCCCATCGGTTCACATCGTCCTGGTGCAGCCAGAACGGTCCATATGGTCCCAGTTTGTACAATCCCAGTCTATATGGTCCCAGTTTGTACAATCCTAGTCCATATGGTCCCAGTTTGTTCAATCCCAGTCCCTAAGGTCCCAGTTTGTAAAGTCCCAGTCCATGTGTTCCCAATTTCTACAATGCCAGTCCATGTGTTCCCAGTTTGTACAATCCCAGTCTGGAAGGCCCTGATCCATCTGGTCCCAGTCTGTGCAGTCCCAGTCAGGAGGATCCCAGTCCATGTGATCCCAGCCCCCATCATCCCAGTCTGCATGCTCCTGCATGGATCACTGGAATACCAGTTCCCAGCCAGGAAAAGTTGTTCCTGCCTGTACTGGTTTTGGTTCTCCAATTTGAGATTTCCCAGCCAAGGCACCTATTTATATCACAGCTTTAGCACCCTGATCTTGTTCCCAATCCCTATCTCATTCCTGTTCCCCTTCCCAAACTTGTTCCCATTCCCAATCCTGTTCCCAATCCCTAACTCGTTCCTGTTCTTGATCCCATTCTCAATCTTCTTACTGTTCCCATTCCCAGTCCTGTTCCTGATCTATATCTCATTCCTATTCCCATTCCAATCCCAATCCCATTACTGGTCCTGATCCCTATCTCGTTCCCATTCCCAATCTTCATCCTATTCCTGTTCCCATTCTCAATTCCAATCCCATTCTGATTCCCACTTCTGTTCCTGTTCCCATTCCCAATCTCATTCCCATTTCTGATCCCTATTCCATTTGATCTTAATCCCTTTCCCAATACTGATTCCTTTCCCATTCCCAAACTCGATTGAATTCCCAATCGCTATTTCATTCCCAGTCCCGATCCCGATCCTGATCCCGTTCCCATTCCCAACCCTGATCCTGTTCCCAATCCCGTTCCCGGTCTCTCTGCTGTTTCCAGGGAATCGTTTTGATCTCAACCTTCACCCCAAACTGAGGGGGTCAAAACCCCCCAATCCCCAAACGGGATTTTGGGGGCAACATTGAGAGATTTGGGGGGGGGTTGTGTGGGAGCCCAGGGCATACCCCTGGCCTCCTTGGAGGTCTCAAAACACCCCTGGCAAGGGTCTCAAAGACTCCTGAGTGAGATCCTAGTGTCTCAGGCACTGAACTTTAACCCCTGGGGAAAATTACAAACCCAGAGGGAATGGAAACAAGCTACCAAAATTAGTGAAGTGTAAATTAGATTGTTAGAACGTAGATAAATAGACTTTTGGGAATGTTTATGATAAGGGACACGTGGCCAAGATGGAGAATTTGGGGGGTGGACACCTTTTCCTCCTTCTTCTCCATGTCACCCATGTTGGGTGACACGTTGGCACTCTTGGATTGGTTGGGGTCAGGGCTGGACCATTTAATAAAATTGTATTGTATTGGGAAAATTTTGCAAACATATAATACGTAATACAAACTATATAAGATCAGCCCTGCCTTCACCAGGCAGATTCCACCATGGATGCCAGGCTGAGCAGACCCTGCTGGCCAGGCAAAAAGTCTCTGAGATATGGAACAATAAACAATCCTTGGAACAAGAGAAAACCATCTCCGGCAATCTCTCTTCAGCTGCTTCAGAGAAAATCAGGGTTTGAACCACATTCGTGTCCCTCTGGGGTGATCTCGGGGCAAAGGAGAAACCTCAGACTGGGACATATATCAGGAAGACTCAATACTAGAGCTGTCATGAGTGTTTCTTTTATCTCCTTGAATCCTTCCTCATCTTGTTTGGTCCATTTTAATCTATCAGTAGTGAGCTTTCATATAGGAATTTTACCTTTTCACTATATCCTTCAATACACTGTCTGCAATATCCCAAAAGTCTCAGTAGCTGCCTTATTTTCCTTTTTGTTTGTGGGGAGGGTAGGGCAACAATCTCTGCTACTCTTTCAGGGTCTAACTTCTTTTTCCCTTTTGTTAGCCAATGTCCCAGATATTTAACCTCAGGTTCGGTAAACTGGAGTTTTGACTTGGAAACCTTTAATCCTTTGTCCCCTAGGTAAATTAAGTAATGCTATGGAACTTGTTCTTATATCTTCCTCTTTTGGACCTGCTACCAGTAGATCATCCACATTTTGTAAAAATTTGGTCCCTTCTACTTGCACAAACTGACTCAGCAACTGTTGGCTGAACAGGTTTGGTGAGTCTAGAAACCCCTGTGGCAAAGGAGTCTCCTTGTGTTGTTGCTTTCTGTTTGTATCTGGATCTTCCCATTGAAAAGCAAAGTAGTCCCGACTGTCTTCAGCTAGGGGGACAGGCCCAAAATGCATCTTTTAAACCTACACTATGCCAGGTATCTTCAGGAGAAACATTATTTAATATAGTGTATGAATTTGAGGCAGTAGGAAATAATGTTCTAGTTCTCCACTTCACAGCTCTCAGTCTTGTACTAACCTGTAGCTACCATCAGTCTTCCGTACTGCCGAGACAGGAGTGTTATGTCTAGACATGCAGGGTTTCAAAGCCCCCTTTTTTCAATAGGTCTTCTATTACAGGTTTCAATCCTTTCCTTCTTTCCATAGGAATGGGGTATTGTTTAATTCTAATGGGATCCTCTGGCCTATCAATTTCAATGTGAATCTGCTTCCATTTCTAGTTTTCCAGCTTCCATTTGGTGTGCCAGACTTTAGGATCTATTCTTTTCTCATCTCTATTGTTAATTTATATGGACTTACCATGAGCCGGGATCCCTGTACAATCAGACTTATTTTCAAAGCTACCATTAAATCTCTCCCTAGCAAGTTATAATAATCTTCCTCAACTAATAGCATATTCCCTAAGCAAAACCTGGTCTCTGATTCTATTTCTACATCTTTAATTACTGAACCTTGAAGGGTTCCCCTTTTGCCCCAATAAATACCATAGTATCGTTGCTTCTATTACATCCTGGGGGCAAC